>NW_024543838.1:487500-605000 GCF_018167655.1 Microtus oregoni | reverse complement strand
AAGCTGTACAGCCAATAGAACTAGAGGGAGGGAACATGTGTCCATCTCTCAATAAAAAAAGAAAAAAGGCTAGAATCTCACTGTGAGCGTAAAAGATGAAAATCTTACAGCTGATACCATCCAGTCTCAAGTTAGAAAAACTTGAAACGATGCAACAGGAGACAGACAGTTTCCCAATGAACTCTTGCTATTCTCCAGGGGAAGTTTTGTTCCTGAGGGTTTTTTTTTTTTTTGATTTTTCGAGACAGGGTTTCTCTGTAGCTTTGGAGCCTGTCCTGGCACTAGCTCTTCTAGACCAGGCTGGCCTCGAACTCACAGAGATCCACCTGCCTCTGCCTCCCAAGTGTTGGGATTAAAGGCATGCGCCACCACCGCCCGGCTCTGAGGGTTTTTGGAACAACTAAAATCCCTCTTATCTTTTTGTTTTGTTTTGTTTTCCATGCCCCCTCAGAGGACACCTGGATGTTTTTTAAGGATTTGGTTTTATTTTATTTAAGTATTTTGTTCCTCAGACATAACTCTGAAAACACTAATACGTAATAGCCAGTTTCTATTCAGTTCAGTTCAGATTTTTACCAAAACCTCCTGTCTGGCATGTCTCTGTCTTTGTTGAGTTCCTGTACTTACAGAAGCCAAGAGATAGCTGGCAGCCATCCATAGAAAATGCCCTCTCCCTTTGAACACGGCCCTCCTTTGGTCTGAGTTTCTCACACAGCTCTGATGATGCAGGAGGATGCCAAGGGCCCAGTTGGTGCCTCAGCCCGATGCCTGCATCTGTGCCTTGGCAGCAGCTATTCATGTCTTGCCACTCAGAGTCAAATTCCCTTAAGTTTAGCCTTCCCTAAGTGCTTGTTCACTTCAGAGGACTCAACCCTCATCTTCCGTGTCCTCCTGGCCTAATTTCTCATATTACTGATTTACTGAGTATGAATCAGTAATATGAGATGTTCCGGAGAGGGAGGAAGGGACATTCATGAAAAAAGTGAGTGTTCAACTAACTAACTCCCCATGGGAGAAGGAAGTAGTGAAAAGATTTTAATGAAGCAGAGAGAAATTTCTGGTTTTGGAAGGAGGAAATCCTGAATGGCTCCCTCTGTGTCGCAGGAGAGACTCCTGGAAAGGAAACCTCAGGTTCCGGTCAGTCGGTCGGTTGGTCAGTTCGGGGAGAAATATTAGCAAGGAGGTAAAGGCCGTGCCTCACGACATCAGCAGTCCCTTCTCTGGAAATTCTACGGTATCCCGGAGAGCTCTCGGAATTTTGTGATGTCACTCGTGTCCTAGAAATGCCAAGTGCCCTCAAGATACACTCTCTCGGTGCCTATAAGACTCAGTTCTAGACATGTTGTCTAGAGAATGGAGATCATGGAGAGGCCAGAGGGAGGAAGAAGAAAGCTGACCTCAGATCTCAGAGGAAAACACGGAGAAATAATTAGTGGTCCTGGGGAAGACGAAGTGAGTTCACCACTAGCAGGGACTAGAGAGATTTCTGGATGTGATGGCTTTGAGACTTCCAGGGCTAGGGCTCAGGAACTGGGAGGTTTCTGGAATGAAATAGGTCTGTCTTGTTTCTCTGAGTTCCTAAAGGGCCAACCCACATCAAAGATTCACGATAGTTGATTTGACAAAGTCGGGAATTGACAAGGAGTGCGGAAGGAGTCAGTGAGATTTCAATACCAGCACTGCACATCACGCCCCCCCTGGTCCTTTTCGTTGTGTAGCAATAATAATAGAGAAAGGGGAGTAGCGCTCTGCCAAAACCCGTATTTTTTTTTAAATATTTATTTATTTATTTATTAAGTATACAATATTCTGTCTGTGTGTATCTGCAGGCCAGAAGAGGGCACCAGACCTCTTTACAGATGGTTGTGAGCCACCATGTGGTTGCCGGGAATTGAACTCAGGACCTTTGGAAGAGCAGGCAATGCTCTTAACCACTGAGCCATCTCTCCAGCCCCCCGTATTTTTTTTTTTTAATAGTCCAGGTGTGTTATTTCTTTTTGTACATCAGGCCATGAATTCGTAGGGAATGGGCTCCAGCAGCTCAGGCTCCTTCCTGTTAGTCCTCGCGAAGTGTGCTTCTCTGGGTTCGCTTGAGCTGAACCCAGGTGTCCTTCTCTTTGTCTTCCTTTTCCTTCTGGTTGTTCTCCTTCACCCGCTTCAGAAAGCTGTCTCTGCTCTTCGAGTGCTTGATGTGTTCAATCCGCACATTAATTCTCTTGGCAAGAATCTTGCCCTTAACTGGCTTGTTTACAATGATGCCCACAGCATGCTGGGTGACATTGTAGACTCTTCCGGTTTTGCCGTGGTAACATTTATGGGGCATTCCTTTTTGAACAGTGCCCATTCCCTTGATGTCTATAATATCGCCCTTCTTGTAGATTCGTGGCCAAAGGAACAACTCCATGTTTCCTAAAGGGCCTAGAGAACATATAGCGAGTGCCCCTCCTCTTTCCCTTTGTGTTTGTCATTTTGGCGAGTTACTGAAAGATGGCTACCGCGGCCGAAAGGCCCAAAGCCCATATTTTACCATGCCTTATATCACAGCCATTAGCAGGGTTGAGGCATCAAGTGCTGCAGTCAGTCTGACTCCTGTGGTCCCCTAAGGTTTCTAGCTTCCCAGTTATGAATGACACCCTGGTCTCCAGTTCAGCTTGAGAGCTCTTTAAGAGCCAATGGATGAGAGAGTGGGAAGAGACTGCCTTTTTTTTTTCTTTTTCCATTTCTTTCTTTCTTTCTTTTGCTGTTTTGTTTTGTTTTTCAAGAAAGGGTTTCTTTGTGTATCTTGGGCTGTCCTAAAACTCACTCTGTAAATCAGGCCATCTTTGAATTCACAGAGATCTGTGTGTGTGCTGTGATTAAAGGCATGCACACACCACAGCCCGGCTGAGACTGCAATTTCTTGTTAGCTCTGGGTAAGTGACAATGGCTCTGTGTTGTGAATCTCTGTGAATCCAGACTATGTTATGTCCTTCAATGACATGAGTCTGAAGCATCAAGCACCCATCCCTATACTCCCTGAGGTCTCTGAAGTCACGGTGCATCCTTAAAGGCTTAGAAAGCTTTTCCCTGGTTCACCTTTGTGTGTGTGTGTGTGTGTGTGTGTGTGTGTTTTGTTCTATCTAGGAGAAGCACCATAGCAGTTGCATAGTGACTGAGAAATTTGATTTTTAGGAAATGATTTTTCATACCTGTGAGTGGTCTCTCCATAGCCACTCCTCTTTTCTTAAACTTGAGTATAGGAATGAATGAATGAATGATTCCCTCCCTCCCTCTCTCTTCATGGGAACGAGTATCTGGTCTTGCATTGAGGGCTCCCCAGTTCTCAGCATCTCCAGCCCAACCTGTCACAAGCTGATCACACATTTGCAAACTTGGGATATATTCTGCTGAATTTTTGGGATAATGAATTTCATCAACTATGGGACTAACTTTGTTCTGACAGGACACTCACAATCTCTCCTCATCACACCCACATAGTGTAACAACTTTGTGGTTCCTCCATAATGTGCTTATTTCTGTCAGGGAACTGAAAGCCAGCCAGCCAGCCAGCCAGCCAGCCAGCCAACACTATCTACAAAGCTACAGAGAAACCCTGTCGTGAAAAACCAAAAATAAATAAATAAATAGGCATGGATTTTTTTTAAAAAATCAAACGCAAACTAAGTAGAAATAACTACTTTCAGTATGCCATTCAAGAATTAGGGAACCCTTTATCCCAGCACGTGGGAGACACAGGCAGAAGGACATCTGTGAGTTAAAATCCAGACTCATCTACCAAGTGAAATCACAAGACTCGTGCACTGTCTTATAGGTCCTAAACTCCCATGGTCCAGTTTCTAGGGTTGGGGGCCTCTCTATAAAGCCTGGAAATTCACAGAGGTCCACCTGCCTCTGTCTCTTTGATGATAGAATAAAAGATGTGCACCACAATAACCAGGGTCAGTTTCTTGTAGATTTAGTTTAATTTCAAATTTTGTTTGTATCTCTTGGTCTGCACCAAGTGTGTCCCTGTGGGGGTGGGGGGCAGGGAAGTTGTCCTATTTTAGAACATTTTATTTTACTTTTATTTGAGACAGTCTTTCTGGTTGTGTAGAACTTATTTTAATTTCAAATTTTTAAAGAATTTTTTTATGATTTATTTAACTTTATTTTATGTGCAGTCGTGTGAAACTGGATGTACAATCACTTATGAGCTGCTGCCTTGTGGGGTTACATCTCAGGAGCACAAGAACCCAAATCTGTGCTGTACTCCCTGTCACCAAAAGAGGTCACTAGATCCCCACCATGTGGTTTCTGGACATTCCAGAAATTCCATCTCTCCAGTTCTCATTCTTTCATTGTTCCTCCTGCATGCCTGCGTCTAGTGAGAGAGTGAGCAACTTTCCTCCCTGCTTCTCTGTGTCTGTGTCTGTCACATCCTGGATAGCCAGAGTGCCCGCCACCTCTGCCTGAGATAGATGTGGCTGGCAGCCCTGGGGCTGGGGGAAAGGGAGAGAGTGGGTTCCCTGGAGAGCCTTGGGCAGAGGCTCTGTGGATTCCCTGCCGGAGGCCTCACTGCCTCTGAGGAGCCCATGGGGGAGGGGGAAAGGGAAGGTCAACCAGAGAGTCCTGCCTGGCTTTTGCTTTGCTTTGTTCTTGTTTTTGTTTGTTTGTTTATTTTATTTTCAGGTACAGCTGTGACCAGGTCTGGATCCAGGACAGACTCAAAAGCTAGAGAGAAATCCTGTCTCAGAAAACAAAAATAAATAAATACATAAATAAACACATAAACAAATACATAAACTAATAAATGAATGGATAGATAGATAGATAGATAGATAGATAGCCAGACAGAGAGAGAGATGATAAAACACCTTCAAGATCAGGGAGACCAAGGCTGGCAGATCACTGTAAGTTTAAAGCTACCTTGTTCTGCAGATTGAGATTCAGGACAGGCAAAGTGACATAGAGAAACCCTGTTTTCAAAAAAAAGGTGGGGGCTGGAGAGATGGCTCTGCGGTTAAGAGTGCTGACTGCTCTTCCAGAGGACCCAGGTTCAATTCCTACCACCCACATGGCAGTCAACAGCTGTCTGTAACTCCAAGATCTGACACCCTCAGATAGACATACATGCAGGCAAAACACCAATGCCGACAAAATAAATTATTAGGAAAATAAATATATAAAAAAGGTTGTTTAGCCTTTAATCCCAGCATTAGGAGGCAGAGGCAGATGGCTCTCTGTGAGTCTGAGGCCAGTTTTGTCTACAAAGTGAGTCCCAGGGCATACGCATACAAGGGCACACAACGAAACCCTATGTTGAACAACCACAAATAAACAAACAAATAAAGAGATAATAACAATAAAAATATTTGAGAGTTCAAATAATTGACTTCATCCACAATAAAAGAATATAAAAATAAAAATATCAAACGCATTTGAACGCATCAGCACAGGAGACCGCTTCCTAAATAGAACCCCAGTAGCACAGACACTGAGAGAAACAATTAATAAGTGAGAGAGACCTCCTGAAACTGAAAAGCTTCTGTAAAGCAAAGATCACGGCCAACAAGACAAAATGACGGCCTTACAGAATGGAAAAAGATCTTCACTAACCCCACATCAGACAGAGGTCTGTCTGATCTCCAAAACATACAAAGAACACAAGACATTGGTCATCTCAAGAACAAATAATCTAATTCACAAAATGGAGTACAGACTTAAACAGAGAACTCTCAACCGAGGAATCTAAAATGGCTGAAAGACACTTAAGGAAATGTTCAACATGCTTAGTCATCAGAGAAATGCAAATCAAAACAAGTTTCTAGAAACAAGGAGACAGTTCATAATGTTTCTTTCTTCTTTTTTTTTTAATTTGGGATGGGGGCCTCTCTCCAAAACCTGGGAATTCACAGAGGTACACCTGTCTCTGTCTCTTGGATGATAGAATAAAAGATGTGCACCACAGTGACAATCCAACTAAGTTTTTAGTATCTCATTCTGTTAATTTCATGTACATTTAGTTTCATTTCAAATTTTGTTTGTATCTCTTGGTCTGCACCCAAGTGTGTCCTTGGTGGGGGGGGGGCAGGGAAGGTGCCCTATTTCAGAACATTTTACTTAACTTTTATTTGAGACAGTCTTTCCAGTTGTGTAGAACTTAGTTTCATTTCAAATTTTTAATGACCAGGAAGGATGAAAGCACTCAAAAGGACTGGTTCCATATCTGGCAGAGAGGCAGGTGGATCTCTGGGAGTTTGAGGCCAGCCTGGTCGACGAGAGCTAGTTCCAAAGACAGGCTCCAAAGCAACAGAGAAAACCCTGCCTTGAAAATCAAAACAAAAACACAAACAAAAATAAAAAACATAAATTAAATCTGTGTGTGTGTGTGTGAGTGTGTGTGTGTGTGTGTGTGTGTGTGTGAGAGAGAGAGAGAGAGAAGAGAGAGAGAGAGAGAGAGAGAGAGAGAGAGAGAGAAATGATTAAACAGGAAATAAGAAAAAAACCAAAACCATAATGTCACCAAGATGACAGCCTGGTTTATATAGTGAGTTAAAGGTATTATACAGAGAAACCCTGTACCAAAAAAATAATAAAAGAAGAAAACAGAAAAAAAACAAGGAAGGAAGAAAAGAAGGAAAAAAGGAAAGAAGGAAGAAAAACTGGTGTTTTCCTTTTTTTCTTTGTTTATCTCAGGTTATTTTTTTTTTTTATTGCTGCCGCAGCAGCAGTATATTTTGGGCAGCTGCCTAGCTGGGTAATGGTGGCAGCACATTTCTTTATTCTCAGTTCTCAGCCCTCAGAGATCAGGAGAGGCAGAGGCAGGCAGATCGCTGTGAGTTTGAGGCTACCTTGTTCTGCAGGCAAAGCGACGACAGACACAGAGAAACTAAAAGTGTGTTTAGTACAGGCCTTTTATTCCGGCACTAGGAGGCAGAGGTAGAGGCAGGGGCAGCTAGATCTCTGTGAGTCTGAGGCCAGCCTTGTCTACAAAGTGAGTTCCAGGGCAAACAAGCATACAAAGGGAATCCCTATGTAGAAAAACCACAAATAAACAAATAATAATAATGATGATGATGATGATAATCTAAGAGCTCAATTAATTGACTTCACCCACAATTCAAAAATTAAAAAATAAAACAAAGAGTGTGTCTGACCGATCAGTGAAAGGACTATGTGGGCCAAGGGGCTGCCACAATTATGGATTGGTGAGAGGGAGGAAAGGAGGGAGGCAGCAAGGGCAGTTCCCAGTCACCTAAATGCCTTTCAAAGACATTTCACCATGGCAACCACTCGCTTGCTTTCTTGGGGTTTCTTTTCTTCAGTAGTTGTGTTTGTACAACCTACCCCACACCCCACTTCTCATACTAAATACAGAGTCTGAGAAAATTAAAGCAGCTGTGGAAAAATTCCCACTTGGATATCTTTTCCTGCCCAGTAAAACAAAAACGACTATAACAGGGCTGGAGAGATGGCTCAGAGGTTAAGAGCACTGACTGCTTTTCCACAGGTCCTGAGTTCAATTCCCAGCAACCACATGGTGGCTTACAACCATCTATAATGAGACCTGGTGCCCCCTTCTGGCTTGCAGGCACACGTGGAAGGAATGCTATACACATAATATAATAAATAAATTTAAAAAAAAAAAAACGACTATAACAAAAATATGCATATCTAAAAAAAACAAAAAAATAAAAAAAATACATATCTAAGCAGACCAATCAAGTTGTAGCCTCACCCTTTATATTATTTATTTATTTATTTATTTATTTATTGGCTTTTCAAGACAAGTTTTCTCTGTAGCTTTGGTGCCTGTCCTGGAACTCCCAGAGATTTGCCTGCCTCTGCCTCCAGAGTGCTGGGATTAAAGGCGTGTGCCACCACTGCCCGCCTTAGACTCACCCTTTAATGGTTCAGCAAGGAGTTCTAGCTGTTAGGAAGGGCTGGTGACCTTGAACTTTATTAGTCTCTGAAATCTGCCTTCTCACTTTTACCAGGTGCCTTCAGGGACAGGAGTGGAGGCCAGGGCCTGTAGCTTTGGCTTGTACATTTACTTCAATTTTAATTTTTTTGTCTTGTTTTTCGAAACAGGGTTTCCCTGGGTAACAGTCCTAGCTGATCTGGAACTAGCTCTTGTAGACCAGGCTGGCTTCCAACTCCCAAGAAATTCACCTGCCTCTGCCCCCTGTGTGCTGGGAATAAAGGCATGTGCCACCACCACATTTATTTAAACCTCTCTCTCGGTGTGCCTGTGTATGTGGGGGAGACAGGGAAGGTGTCATATTTCCAAACATTTTCATAACTGCACTTAGCACTGCACTCTTTTACATTTTATTTTACTTTTAGTTGAGACAGTGTTTCCAGTTGTGTAGTTTAATTTCAATTTCTTAAAGAATTTTTTTTTATGATTTATTTAACCATGCAGGTGCTGGGAATTGAACCCAATTTCTCAGGAAGAGCCAAGAAACTAGCTCTCCAGGCTCTTAATTTAAAAGTTTATTTATGTGTCTCTGGGTGTGCCTGTGCCTGTGATTGTGTTTGGTGTGTGTGTGGGGGGGGGTATATTTTGACCTCACCAGATGAAGGCATTCAAGAGCACTGGCTCCATATCTGGCAGAGGCAGGATCTCTGGGAGTTTTAGGCCAGCGTGGTCTACAAAAAGGAGCCAGTTCCAAGAACAGTCTCCAAATCAGCAGAGAAACCCTGTCTCATAAAGCAAAACACAAAACCAAACAAGAAATAAATAAATTGAGAGAGAGAGAGAAAGCGAGAGAGAGAGAGAGAGAGAGAGAGAGAGAGAGAGAGAGAGAGAGAGAGAGAAGAAATGTGGATTTACAGATAGGAAATAAGAATAAAAAGAGAACGTTACCAACAAGACAGCCTGGTCTATAAACTGAGTTCCAGGACAGCTAGGGCTGTTACACAGAGAAATCGTGCCTCAAAAAATACTAAAAGAAGAGAAAAAAAAAAAAGCAAGCAAGCAAGAAAATGCAGGGGTTTTTTCCCCTTTTTTGTCTTTGTTAATTCCAGGCCATTCATTTTAATTTTACTTTTTCTTTTAAGATTATATTTTCAGGGGCTGTAGAGATGGCTCAGAGGTTAAGAGCACTGACTGTTCTTCTAAAGGTCCTGAGTTCAATTCCTAGCAACAATATGGTGGCTCACAACCATCTGTAATGGGGTCTTCTGGCCTGCAGTCATGCATGGAAGGAGTGCTGTATACATAATAAATAATTAATTTAAAAAAAAAGATTGTATTTGCAGCATAAGTGTTCAGAAAGAAGAAGTCCTGGGCCATGTAGTAAAATAGTTTGTCTGAAACACAAATAAAAAGACAGGTCCTGTCTCAAAAACCAAAAAAAAAAAAAAAAAAAACAAATTAAAATGTGAAATAAAACCAAGAAGGGGCTTTTTGTTTTGTTTTGTTTTGTTTTCTATGAAACCTGAAAATGGCTGAATTCAACAATTATCCAACTTCAGCAAGAAGGTACTGTTTCCCAGCTTCAACCAGAAAACAGCAAATATGCACATCTAGGCCCTGTCAACAGAAGAGAGCACTAGATTTCCACCATGTGGTTTCTGGAAAGTCCAGAAATTCCATCTCTCCATTTCTGATTCTTTCAATCACTGCAGGCAGGCCTGCATTTAGTGAGAGAGTGGACACCACTCCTCGTTCCTTCCTGTTTCTCACGTGTTCATGTCTCACATGTTCATGTCATAAACACGCGCACATGTGTTTATGGGGTGGCTTTTGAACTAACCAAGATGACTGGTTCCATATCTGGCAGAGAGGCAGTTGGATCTCTGGGAGTTTGAGGACAGCCTGGTCGACAAGAGCTAGTTCTAAGACAACAGAGAAACCATGCCTTGAAAATCAAAACCAAAACACAAACAAAAATAAATAAATAAATACATAAAATAAAACATGAATTAAATGAGAAAGAGAGAGGGAGAAGAAATGTCAATTTGTCAATTTTCAGACCAGAAATAAGAAAAAGCAAAACCATAATGTCACCAAGATGACAGCCTGGTTTATATAGTGAGTTAAAGGTATTATACAGAGAAACCAAAAATAAAAAATAATAAAAGAAGAAAACAGGAAGGAAGGAAGGAAGGAAGGAAGGAAAAATAGGTGCTTTCCTTTTTTTCTTTGTTTATCTCAGGTTATTTATTTTTATTTAATTTTTTCTAAAATTGCAGCAGCAGCAGTATATTTTGGGCAGCTGACTACTATCATGGAAGCGTTCAGAAAGAAGTCCTGGGCCATGTAGTGAGATAGATTGTCTGGAGCATAAATAAAAAGCCAATTCCTGTCTCAAAAAAAGAAAAAAAAATCAAGTTAAAATGTGAAATAATAAAATAAATAAGGGTGGTTTTTTTTTTTGTTTCTTGTTTTTTTTTTTTTTTGCAATGAGTGAATTCAAGTCAACAACTTTCAGTTTCCCAACTCCAACAGGAAAGGCTGCAGATATCCATATCAAAGAGGTCCAGTGGAGCTGTAGCCACACCCTTTAATGCTTGTGTCCCAAGGACACAGAGTTTAGGAAAGAAATGATCTTGATCTTTTTTTCAGGAGATCTGAAAACTCAAAACAGCAACCAAACACACACCAAGTAGGAAGAAATGACAGAGAGGCAGGGGGAGTTCAAGGCCAGCCTCACCTACCAAGGACATTCCAGGACTGTTCCCTAGATAAACCCTGTCTCACAAAACCAACCAAACACACACACACACACACAAACACACACACACACAAAACCCAGAAGAATAAGGAAAGTGTTCCTGAAACACCACAAACCAGCTAGATTGCACTTAATAGCAATCAAAAGTGGGTGAAATATAAAATGGAGAGAAATTCTTTGATGAAATCCAACCCTCTTTCTTGGTCAAAGCTGTACAGCCAATAGAACTAGAGGGAGGGAACATGTGTCCATCTCTCAATAAAAAAAGAAAAAAGGCTAGAATCTCACTGTGAGCGTAAAAGATGAAAATCTTACAGCTGACACCATCCAGTCTCAAGTTAGAAAAACTTGAAACGATGCAACAGGAGACAGACAGTTTCCCAATGAACTCTTGCTATTCTCCAGGGGAAGTTTTGTTCCTGAGGGTTTTTTTTTTTTTTTTTTTTTTGATTTTTCGAGACAGGGTTTCTCTGTAGCTTTGGAGCCTGTCCTGGCACTAGCTCTTCTAGACCAGGCTGGCCTCGAACTCACAGAGATCCACCTGCCTCTGCCTCCCAAGTGTTGGGATTAAAGGCATGCGCCACCACCGCCCGGCTCTGAGGGTTTTTGGAACAACTAAAATCCCTCTTATCTTTTTGTTTTGTTTTGTTTTCCATGCCCCCTCAGAGGACACCTGGATGTTTTTTAAGGATTTGGTTTTATTTTATTTAAGTATTTTGTTCCTCAGACATAACTCTGAAAACACTAATACGTAATAGCCAGTTTCTATTCAGTTCAGTTCAGATTTTTACCAAAACCTCCTGTCCGGCATGTCTCTGTCTTTGTTGAGTTCCTGTACTTACAGAAGCCAAGAGATAGCTGGCAGCCATCCATAGAAAATGCCCTCTCCCTTTGAACACGGCCCTCCTTTGGTCTGAGTTTCTCACACAGCTCTGATGATGCAGGAGGATGCCAAGGGCCCAGTTGGTGCCTCAGCCCGATGCCTGCATCTGTGCCTTGGCAGCAGCTATTCATGTCTTGCCACTCAGAGTCAAATTCCCTTAAGTTTAGCCTTCCCTAAGTGCTTGTTCACTTCAGAGGACTCAACCCTCATCTTCCGTGTCCTCCTGGCCTAATTTCTCATATTACTGATTTACTGAGTATGAATCAGTAATATGAGATGTTCCGGAGAGGGAGGAAGGGACATTCATGAAAAAAGTGAGTGTTCAACTAACTAACTCCCCATGGGAGAAGGAAGTAGTGAAAAGATTTTAATGAAGCAGAGAGAAATTTCTGGTTTTGGAAGGAGGAAATCCTGAATGGCTCCCTCTGTGTCGCAGGAGAGACTCCTGGAAAGGAAACCTCAGGTTCCGGTCAGTCGGTCGGTTGGTCAGTTCGGGGAGAAATATTAGCAAGGAGGTAAAGACCGTGCCTCACGACATCAGCAGTCCCTTCTCTGGAAATTCTATGGTATCCCGGAGAGCTCTCGGAATTTTGTGATGTCACTCGTGTCCTAGAAATGCCAAGTGCCCTCAAGATACACTCTCTCGGTGCCTATAAGACTCAGTTCTAGACATGTTGTCTAGAGAATGGAGATCATGGAGAGGCCAGAGGGAGGAAGAAGAAAGCTGACCTCAGATCTCAGAGGAAAACACGGAGAAATAATTAGTGGTCCTGGGGAAGACGAAGTGAGTTCACCACTAGCAGGGACTAGAGAGATTTCTGGATGTGATGGCTTTGAGACTTCCAGGGCTAGGGCTCAGGAACTGGGAGGTTTCTGGAATGAAATAGGTCTGTCTTGTTTCTCTGAGTTCCTAAAGGACCAACCCACATCAAAGATTCACGATAGTTGATTTGACAAAGTCGGGAATTGACAAGGAGTGCGGAAGGAGTCAGTGAGATTTCAATACCAGCACTGCACATCACGCCCCCCCTGGTCCTTTTCGTTGTGTAGCAATAATAATAGAGAAAGGGGAGTAGCGCTCTGCCAAAACCCGTATTTTTTTTTAAATATTTATTTATTTATTTATTAAGTATACAATATTCTGTCTGTGTGTATCTGCAGGCCAGAAGAGGGCACCAGACCTCTTTACAGATGGTTGTGAGCCACCATGTGGTTGCCGGGAATTGAACTCAGGACCTTTGGAAGAGCAGGCAATGCTCTTAACCACTGAGCCATCTCTCCAGCCCCCCGTATTTTTTTTTTTAATAGTCCAGGTGTGTTATTTCTTTTTGTACATCAGGCCATGAATTCGTAGGGAATGGGCTCCAGCAGCTCAGGCTCCTTCCTGTTAGTCCTCGCGAAGTGTGCTTCTCTGGGTTCGCTTGAGCTGAACCCAGGTGCCCTTCTCTTTGTCTTCCTTTTCCTTCTGGTTGTTCTCCTTCACCCGCTTCAGAAAGCTGTCTCTGCTCTTCGAGTGCTTGATGTGTTCAATCCGCACATTAATTCTCTTGGCAAGAATCTTGCCCTTAACTGGCTTGTTTACAATGATGCCCACAGCATGCTGGGTGACATTGTAGACTCTTCCGGTTTTGCCGTGGTAACATTTATGGGGCATTCCTTTTTGAACAGTGCCCATTCCCTTGATGTCTATAATATCGCCCTTCTTGTAGATTCGTGGCCAAAGGAACAACTCCATGTTTCCTAAAGGGCCTAGAGAACATATAGCGAGTGCCCCTCCTCTTTCCCTTTGTGTTTGTCATTTTGGCGAGATACTGAAAGATGGCTACCGCGGCCGAAAGGCCCAAAGCCCATATTTTACCATGCCTTATATCACAGCCATTAGCAGGGTTGAGGCATCAAGTGCTGCAGTCAGTCTGACTCCTGTGGTCCCCTAAGGTTTCTAGCTTCCCAGTTATGAATGACACCCTGGTCTCCAGTTCAGCTTGAGAGCTCTTTAAGAGCCAATGGATGAGAGAGTGGGAAGAGACTGCCTTTTTTTTTTCTTTTTCCATTTCTTTCTTTCTTTCTTTTGCTGTTTTGTTTTGTTTTTCAAGAAAGGGTTTCTTTGTGTATCTTGGGCTGTCCTAAAACTCACTCTGTAAATCAGGCCATCTTTGAATTCACAGAGATCTGTGTGTGTGCTGTGATTAAAGGCATGCACACACCACAGCCCGGCTGAGACTGCAATTTCTTGTTAGCTCTGGGTAAGTGACAATGGCTCTGTGTTGTGAATCTCTGTGAATCCAGACTATGTTATGTCCTTCAATGACATGAGTCTGAAGCATCAAGCACCCATCCCTATACTCCCTGAGGTCTCTGAAGTCACGGTGCATCCTTAAAGGCTTAGAAAGCTTTTCCCTGGTTCACCTTTGTGTGTGTGTGTGTGTGTGTGTGTGTGTGTGTGTGTGTGTTTTGCTCTATCTAGGAGAAGCACCATAGCAGTTGCATAGTGACTGAGAAATTTGATTTTTAGGAAATGATTTTTCATATCTGTGAGTGGTCTCTCCATAGCCACTCATCTTTTCTTAAACTTGAGTATAGGAATGAATGAATGAATGATCCCTCCCTCCCTCCCTCCCTCCCTCCCTCCCTCCCTCCCTCTCTCTTCATGGGAACGAGTATCTGGTCTTGCATTGAGGGCTCCCCAGTTCTCAGCATCTCCAGCCCAACCTGTCACAAGCTGATCACATTTGCAAACTTGGGATATATTCTGCTGAATTTTTGGGATAATGAATTTCATCAACTATGGGACTAACTTTGTTCTGACAGGACACTCACAATCTCTCCTCATCACACCCACATAGTGTAACAACTTTGTGGTTCCTCCATAATGTGCTTATTTCTGTCAGGGAACTGAAAGCCAGCCAGCTGGCCAGCCAGCCAGCCAGCCAGCCAGCCAACACTATCTACAAAGCTACAGAGAAACCCTGTCGTGAAAAACTAAAAATAAATAAATAAATAGGCATGGATTTTTTTTAAAAAATCAAACGCAAACTAAGTAGAAATAACTACTTTCAGTATGCCATTCAAGAATTAGGGAACCCTTTATCCCAGCACGTGGGAGACACAGGCAGAAGGACATCTGTGAGTTAAAATCCAGACTCATCTACCAAGTGAGATCACAAGACTCGTGCACTGTCTTATAGGTCCTAAACTCCCATGGTCCAGTTTCTAGGGTTGGGGGCCTCTCTATAAAGCCTGGAAATTCACAGAGGTCCACCTGCCTCTGTCTCTTTGATGATAGAATAAAAGATGTGCACCACAATAACCAGGGTCAGTTTCTTGTAGATTTAGTTTAATTTCAAATTTTGTTTGTATCTCTTGGTCTGCACCAAGTGTGTCCCTGTGGGGGTGGGGGGCAGGGAAGTTGTCCTATTTTAGAACATTTTATTTTACTTTTATTTGAGACAGTCTTTCTGGTTGTGTAGAACTTATTTTAATTTCAAATTTTTAAAGAATTTTTTTATGATTTATTTAACTTTATTTTATGTGCAGTCGTGTGAAACTGGATTTACAATCACTTATGAGCTGCTGCCTTGTGGGGGTTACATCTCAGGAGCACAAGAACCCAAATCTGTGCTGTACTCCCTGTCACCAAAAGAGGTCACTAGATCCCCACCATGTGGTTTCTGGACATTCCAGAAATTCCATCTCTCCAGTTCTCATTCTTTCATTGTTCCTCCTGCATGCCTGCGTCTAGTGAGAGAGTGAGCAACTTTCCTCCCTGCTTCTCTGTGTCTGTGTCTGTCACATCCTGGATAGCCAGAGTGCCCGCCACCTCTGCCTGAGATAGATGTGGCTGGCAGCCCTGGGGCTGGGGGAAAGGGAGAGAGTGGGTTCCCTGGAGAGCCTTGGGCAGAGGCTCTGTGGATTCCCTGCCGGAGGCCTCACTGCCTCTGAGGAGCCCATGGGGGAGGGGGAAAGGGAAGGTCAACCAGAGAGTCCTGCCTGGCTTTTGCTTTGCTTTGTTCTTGTTTTTGTTTGTTTGTTTATTTTATTTTCAGGTACAGCTGTGACCAGGTCTGGATCCAGGACAGACTCAAAAGCTAGAGAGAAATCCTGTCTCAGAAAACAAAAATAAATAAATACATAAATAAACACATAAACAAATACATAAACTAATAAATGAATGGATAGATAGATAGATAGATAGATAGCCAGACAGAGAGAGAGATGATAAAACACCTTCAAGATCAGGGAGACCAAGGCTGGCAGATCACTGTAAGTTTAAAGCTACCTTGTTCTGCAGATTGAGATTCAGGACAGGCAAAGTGACATAGAGAAACCCTGTTTTCAAAAAAAAGGTGGGGGCTGGAGAGATGGCTCTGCGGTTAAGAGTGCTGACTGCTCTTCCAGAGGACCCAGGTTCAATTCCTACCACCCACATGGCAGTCAACAGCTGTCTGTAACTCCAAGATCTGACACCCTCAGATAGACATACATGCAGGCAAAACACCAATGGCGACAAAATAAATTATTAGGAAAATAAATATATAAAAAAGGTTGTTTAGCCTTTAATCCCAGCATTAGGAGGCAGAGGCAGATGGCTCTCTGTGAGTCTGAAGCCAGTTTTGTCTACAAAGTGAGTCCCAGGGCATACGCATACAAGGGCACACAACGAAACCCTATGTTGAACAACCACAAATAAACAAACAAATAAAGAGATAATAACAATAAAAATATTTGAGAGTTCAAATAATTGACTTCATCCACAATAAAAGAATATAAAAATAAAAATATCAAACGCATTTGAACGCATCAGCACAGGAGACCGCTTCCTAAATAGAACCCCAGTAGCACAGACACTGAGAGAAACAATTAATAAGTGAGAGAGACCTCCTGAAACTGAAAAGCTTCTGTAAAGCAAAGAACACGGCCAACAAGACAAAATGACGGCCTTACAGAATGGAAAAAGATCTTCACTAACCCCACATCAGACAGAGGTCTGTCTGATCTCCAAAACATACAAAGAACACAAGACATTGGTCATCTCAAGAACAAATAATCTAATTCACAAAATGGAGTACAGACTTAAACAGAGAACTCTCAACCGAGGAATCTAAAATGGCTGAAAGACACTTAAGGAAATGTTCAACATGCTTAGTCATCAGAGAAATGCAAATCAAAACAAGTTTCTAGAAACAAGGAGACAGTTCATAATGTTTCTTTCTTCTTTTTTTTTTAATTTGGGATGGGGGCCTCTCTCCAAAACCTGGGAATTCACAGAGGTACACCTGTCTCTGTCTCTTGGATGATAGAATAAAAGATGTGCACCACAGTGACAATCCAACTAAGTTTTTAGTATCTCATTCTGTTAATTTCATGTACATTTAGTTTCATTTCAAATTTTGTTTGTATCTCTTGGTCTGCACCCAAGTGTGTCCTTGGTGGGGGGGGGCAGGGAAGGTGCCCTATTTCAGAACATTTTACTTAACTTTTATTTGAGACAGTCTTTCCAGTTGTGTAGAACTTAGTTTCATTTCAAATTTTTAATGACCAGGAAGGATGAAAGCATTCAAAAGGACTGGTTCCATATCTGGCAGAGAGGCAGGTGGATCTCTGGGAGTTTGAGGCCAGCCTGGTCGACGAGAGCTAGTTCCAAAGACAGGCTCCAAAGCAACAGAGAAAACCCTGCCTTGAAAATCAAAACAAAAACACAAACAAAAATAAAAAACATAAATTAAATCTGTGTGTGTGTGTGTGAGTGTGTGTGTGTGTGTGTGTGTGTGTGTGTGTGAGAGAGAGAGAGAGAGAAGAGAGAGAGAGAGAGAGAGAGAGAGAGAGAAATGATTAAACAGGAAATAAGAAAAAAACCAAAACCATAATGTCACCAAGATGACAGCCTGGTTTATATAGTGAGTTAAAGGTATTATACAGAGAAACCCTGTACCAAAAAAATAATAAAAGAAGAAAACAGAAAAAAAACAAGGAAGGAAGAAAAGAAGGAAAAAAGGAAAGAAGGAAGAAAAACTGGTGTTTTCCTTTTTTTCTTTGTTTATCTCAGGTTATTTTTTTTTTTTTTTTATTGCTGCCGCAGCAGCAGTATATTTTGGGCAGCTGCCTAGCTGGGTAATGGTGGCAGCACATTTCTTTATTCTCAGTTCTCAGCCCTCAGAGATCAGGAGAGGCAGAGGCAGGCAGATCGCTGTGAGTTTGAGGCTACCTTGTTCTGCAGGCAAAGCGACGACAGACACAGAGAAACTAAAAGTGTGTTTAGTACAGGCCTTTTATTCCGGCACTAGGAGGCAGAGGTAGAGGCAGGGGCAGCTAGATCTCTGTGAGTCTGAGGCCAGCCTTGTCTACAAAGTGAGTTCCAGGGCAAACAAGCATACAAAGGGAATCCCTATGTAGAAAAACCACAAATAAACAAATAATAATAATGATGATGATGATGATAATCTAAGAGCTCAATTAATTGACTTCACCCACAATTCAAAAATTAAAAAATAAAACAAAGAGTGTGTCTGACCGATCAGTGAAAGGACTATGTGGGCCAAGGGGCTGCCACAATTATGGATTGGTGAGAGGGAGGAAAGGAGGGAGGCAGCAAGGGCAGTTCCCAGTCACCTAAATGCCTTTCAAAGACATTTCACCATGGCAACCACTCGCTTGCTTTCTTGGGGTTTCTTTTCTTCAGTAGTTGTGTTTGTACAACCTACCCCACACCCCACTTCTCATACTAAATACAGAGTCTGAGAAAATTAAAGCAGCTGTGGAAAAATTCCCACTTGGATATCTTTTCCTGCCCAGTAAAACAAAAACGACTATAACAGGGCTGGAGAGATGGCTCAGAGGTTAAGAGCACTGACTGCTTTTCCACAGGTCCTGAGTTCAATTCCCAGCAACCACATGGTGGCTTACAACCATCTATAATGAGACCTGGTGCCCCCTTCTGGCTTGCAGGCACACGTGGAAGGAATGCTATACACATAATATAATAAATAAATTTAAAAAAAAAAAACGACTATAACAAAAATATGCATATCTAAAAAAAACAAAAAAATAAAAAAAATACATATCTAAGCAGACCAATCAAGTTGTAGCCTCACCCTTTATATTATTTATTTATTTATTTATTTATTTATTTATTGGCTTTTCAAGACAAGTTTTCTCTGTAGCTTTGGTGCCTGTCCTGGAACTCCCAGAGATTTGCCTGCCTCTGCCTCCAGAGTGCTGGGATTAAAGGCGTGTGCCACCACTGCCCGCCTTAGACTCACCCTTTAATGGTTCAGCAAGGAGTTCTAGCTGTTAGGAAGGGCTGGTGACCTTGAACTTTACTAGTCTCTGAAATCTGCCTTCTCACTTTTACCAGGTGCCTTCAGGGACAGGAGTGGAGGCCAGGGCCTGTAGCTTTGGCTTGTACATTTACTTCAATTTTAATTTTTTTGTCTTGTTTTTCGAAACAGGGTTTCCCTGGGTAACAGTCCTAGCTGATCTGGAACTAGCTCTTGTAGACCAGGCTGGCTTCCAACTCCCAAGAAATTCACCTGCCTCTGCCCCCTGTGTGCTGGGAATAAAGGCATGTGCCACCACCACATTTATTTAAACCTCTCTCTCGGTGTGCCTGTGTATGTGGGGGAGACAGGGAAGGTGTCATATTTCCAAACATTTTCATAACTGCACTTAGCACTGCACTCTTTTACATTTTATTTTACTTTTAGTTGAGACAGTGTTTCCAGTTGTGTAGTTTAATTTCAATTTCTTAAAGAATTTTTTTTTATGATTTATTTAACCATGCAGGTGCTGGGAATTGAACCCAATTTCTCAGGAAGAGCCAAGAAACTAGCTCTCCAGGCTCTTAATTTAAAAGTTTATTTATGTGTCTCTGGGTGTGCCTGTGCCTGTGATTGTGTTTGGTGTGTGTGTGTGGGGGGTATATTTTGACCTCACCAGATGAAGGCATTCAAGAGCACTGGCTCCATATCTGGCAAAGGCAGGATCTCTGGGAGTTTTAGGCCAGCGTGGTCTACAAAAAGGAGCCAGTTCCAAGAACAGTCTCCAAATCAGCAGAGAAACCCTGTCTCATAAAGCAAAACACAAAACCAAACAAGAAATAAATAAATTGAGAGAGAGAGAGAAAGCGAGAGAGAGAGAGAGAGAGAGAGAGAGAGAGAGAGAGAGAGAGAGAAGAAATGTGGATTTACAGATAGGAAATAAGAATAAAAAGAGAACGTTACCAACAAGACAGCCTGGTCTATAAACTGAGTTCCAGGACAGCTAGGGCTGTTACACAGAGAAATCGTGCCTCAAAAAATACTAAAAGAAGAGAAAAAAAAAAAAGCAAGCAAGCAAGAAAATGCAGGGTTTTTTTCCCCTTTTTTGTCTTTGTTAATTCCAGGCCATTCATTTTAATTTTACTTTTTCTTTTAAGATTATATTTTCAGGGGCTGTAGAGATGGCTCAGAGGTTAAGAGCACTGACTGTTCTTCTAAAGGTCCTGAGTTCAATTCCTAGCAACAATATGGTGGCTCACAACCATCTGTAATGGGGTCTTCTGGCCTGCAGTCATGCATGGAAGGAGTGCTGTATACATAATAAATAATTAATTTAAAAAAAAGATTGTATTTGCAGCATAAGTGTTCAGAAAGAAGAAGTCCTGGGCCATGTAGTAAAATAGTTTGTCTGAAACACAAATAAAAAGACAGGTCCTGTCTCAAAAACCAAAAAAAAAAAAAAAAAAACAAATTAAAATGTGAAATAAAACCAAGAAGGGGCTTTTTGTTTTGTTTTGTTTTGTTTTCTATGAAACCTGAAAATGGCTGAATTCAACAATTATCCAACTTCAGCAAGAAGGTACTGTTTCCCAGCTTCAACCAGAAAACAGCAAATATGCACATCTAGGCCCTGTCAACAGAAGAGGGCACTAGATTTCCACCATGTGGTTTCTGGAAAGTCCAGAAATTCCATCTCTCCATTTCTGATTCTTTCAATCACTGCAGGCAGGCCTGCATTTAGTGAGAGAGTGGACACCACTCCTCGTTCCTTCCTGTTTCTCACGTGTTCATGTCTCACGTGTTCATGTCATAAACACGCGCACATGTGTTTATGGGGTGGCTTTTGAACTAACCAAGATGACTGGTTCCATATCTGGCAGAGAGGCAGTTGGATCTCTGGGAGTTTGAGGACAGCCTGGTCGACAAGAGCTAGTTCTAAGACAACAGAGAAACCATGCCTTGAAAATCAAAACCAAAACACAAACAAAAATAAATAAATAAATAAATACATAAAATAAAACATGAATTAAATGAGAAAGAGAGAGGGAGAAGAAATGTCAATTTGTCAATTTTCAGACCAGAAATAAGAAAAAGCAAAACCATAATGTCACCAAGATGACAGCCTGGTTTATATAGTGAGTTAAAGGTATTATACAGAGAAACCAAAAATAAAAAATAATAAAAGAAGAAAACAGGAAGGAAGGAAGGAAGGAAGGAAAAATAGGTGCTTTCCTTTTTTTCTTTGTTTATCTCAGGTTATTTATTTTTATTTAATTTTTTCTAAAATTGCAGCAGCAGCAGTATATTTTGGGCAGCTGACTACTATCATGGAAGCGTTCAGAAAGAAGTCCTGGGCCATGTAGTGAGATAGATTGTCTGGAGCATAAATAAAAAGCCAATTCCTGTCTCAAAAAAAGAAAAAAAAATCAAGTTAAAATGTGAAATAATAAAATAAATAAGGGTGGTTTTTTTTTGTTTCTTGTTTTTTTTTTTTTTTTTTTGCAATGAGTGAATTCAAGTCAACAACTTTCAGTTTCCCAACTCCAACAGGAAAGGCTGCAGATATCCATATCAAAGAGGTCCAGTGGAGCTGTAGCCACACCCTTTAATGCTTGTGTCCCAAGGACACAGAGTTTAGGAAAGAAATGATCTTGATCTTTTTTTCAGGAGATCTGAAAACTCAAAACAGCAACCAAACACACACCAAGTAGGAAGAAATGACAGAGAGGCAGGGGGAGTTCAAGGCCAGCCTCACCTACCAAGGACATTCCAGGACTGTTCCCTAGATAAACCCTGTCTCACAAAACCAACCAAACACACACACACACACACAAACACACACACACACAAAACCCAGAAGAATAAGGAAAGTGTTCCTGAAACACCACAAACCAGCTAGATTGCACTTAATAGCAATCAAAAGTGGGTGAAATATAAAATGGAGAGAAATTCTTTGATGAAATCCAACCCTCTTTCTTGGTCAAAGCTGTACAGCCAATAGAACTAGAGGGAGGGAACATGTGTCCATCTCTCAATAAAAAAAGAAAAAAGGCTAGAATCTCACTGTGAGCGTAAAAGATGAAAATCTTACAGCTGACACCATCCAGTCTCAAGTTAGAAAAACTTGAAATGATGCAACAGGAGACAGACAGTTTCCCAATGAACTCTTGCTATTCTCCAGGGGAAGTTTTGTTCCTGAGGGTTTTTTTTTTTTTTTTTTGATTTTTCGAGACAGGGTTTCTCTGTAGCTTTGGAGCCTGTCCTGGCACTAGCTCTTC
The DNA here is from genome assembly GCF_018167655.1 of Microtus oregoni. Taxonomy (NCBI): domain Eukaryota; kingdom Metazoa; phylum Chordata; class Mammalia; order Rodentia; family Cricetidae; genus Microtus; species Microtus oregoni. The sequence goes on along the minus strand of NW_024543838.1, from coordinate 582,925 downwards.
TAGACCAGGCTGGCCTCGAACTCACAGAGATCCACCTGCCTCTGCCTCCCAAGTGTTGGGATTAAAGGCATGCGCCACCACCGCCTGGCTCTGAGGGTTTTTGGAACAACTAAAATCCCTCTTATCTTTTTGTTTTGTTTTGTTTTCCATGCCCCCTCAGAGGACACCTGGATGTTTTTTAAGGATTTGGTTTTATTTTATTTAAGTATTTTGTTCCTCAGACATAACTCTGAAAACACTAATACGTAATAGCCAGTTTCTATTCGGTTCAGTTCAGATTTTTACCAAAACCTCCTGTCTGGCATGTCTCTGTCTTTGTTGAGTTCCTGTACTTACAGAAGCCAAGAGATAGCTGGCAGCCATCCATAGAAAATGCCCTCTCCCTTTGAACACGGCCCTCCTTTGGTCTGAGTTTCTCACACAGCTCTGATGATGCAGGAGGATGCCAAGGGCCCAGTTGATGCCTCAGCCCGATGCCTGCATCTGTGCCTTGGCAGCAGCTATTCATGTCTTGCCACTCAGAGTCAAATTCCCTTAAGTTTAGCCTTCCCTAAGTGCTTGTTCACTTCAGAGGACTCAACCCTCATCTTCCGTGTCCTCCTGGCCTAATTTCTCATATTACTGATTTACTGAGTATGAATCAGTAATATGAGATGTTCTGGAGAGGGAGGAAGGGACATTCATGAAAAAAGTGAGTGTTCAACTAACTAACTCCCCATGGGAGAAGGAAGTAGTGAAAAGATTTTAATGAAGCAGAGAGAAATTTCTGGTTTTGGAAGGAGGAAATCCTGAATGGCTCCCTCTGTGTCGCAGGAGAGACTCCTGGAAAGGAAACCTCAGGTTCCGGTCAGTCGGTCGGTTGGTCAGTTCGGGGAGAAATATTAGCAAGGAGGTAAAGGCCGTGCCTCACGACATCAGCAGTCCCTTCTCTGGAAATTCTACGGTATCCGGAGAGCTCTCGGAATTTTGTGATGTCACTCGTGTCCTAGAAATGCCAAGTGCCCTCAAGATACACTCTCTCGGTGCCTATAAGACTCAGTTCTAGACATGTTGTCTAGAGAATGGAGATCATGGAGAGGCCAGAGGGAGGAAGAAGAAAGCTGACCTCAGATCTCAGAGGAAAACACGGAGAAATAATTAGTGGTCCTGGGGAAGACGAAGTGAGTTCACCACTAGCAGGGACTAGAGAGATTTCTGGATGTGATGGCTTTGAGACTTCCAGGGCTAGGGCTCAGGAACTGGGAGGTTTCTGGAATGAAATAGGTCTGTCTTGTTTCTCTGAGTTCCTAAAGGGCCAACCCACATCAAAGATTCACGATAGTTGATTTGACAAAGTCGGGAATTGACAAGGAGTGCGGAAGGAGTCAGTGAGATTTCAATACCAGCACTGCACATCACGCCCCCCCTGGTCCTTTTCGTTGTGTAGCAATAATAATAGAGAAAGGGGAGTAGCGCTCTGCCAAAACCCGTATTTTTTTTTAAATATTTATTTATTTATTTATTAAGTATACAATATTCTGTCTGTGTGTATCTGCAGGCCAGAAGAGGGCACCAGACCTCTTTACAGATGGTTGTGAGCCACCATGTGGTTGCCGGGAATTGAACTCAGGACCTTTGGAAGAGCAGGCAATGCTCTTAACCACTGAGCCATCTCTCCAGCCCCCCGTATTTTTTTTTTTAATAGTCCAGGTGTGTTATTTCTTTTTGTACATCAGGCCATGAATTCGTAGGGAATGGGCTCCAGCAGCTCAGGCTCCTTCCTGTTAGTCCTCGCGAAGTGTGCTTCTCTGGGTTCGCTTGAGCTGAACCCAGGTGCCCTTCTCTTTGTCTTCCTTTTCCTTCTGGTTGTTCTCCTTCACCCGCTTCAGAAAGCTGTCTCTGCTCTTCGAGTGCTTGATGTGTTCAATCCGCACATTAATTCTCTTGGCAAGAATCTTGCCCTTAACTGGCTTGTTTACAATGATGCCCACAGCATGCTGGGTGACATTGTAGACTCTTCCGGTTTTGCCGTGGTAACATTTATGGGGCATTCCTTTTTGAACAGTGCCCATTCCCTTGATGTCTATAATATCGCCCTTCTTGTAGATTCGTGGCCAAAGGAACAACTCCATGTTTCCTAAAGGGCCTAGAGAACATATAGCGAGTGCCCCTCCTCTTTCCCTTTGTGTTTGTCATTTTGGCGAGTTACTGAAAGATGGCTACCGCGGCCGAAAGGCCCAAAGCCCATATTTTACCATGCCTTATATCACAGCCATTAGCAGGGTTGAGGCATCAAGTGCTGCAGTCAGTCTGACTCCTGTGGTCCCCTAAGGTTTCTAGCTTCCCAGTTATGAATGACACCCTGGTCTCCAGTTCAGCTTGAGAGCTCTTTAAGAGCCAATGGATGAGAGAGTGGGAAGAGACTGCCTTTTTTTTTCTTTTTCCATTTCTTTCTTTCTTTCTTTTGCTGTTTTGTTTTGTTTTTCAAGAAAGGGTTTCTTTGTGTATCTTGGGCTGTCCTAAAACTCACTCTGTAAATCAGGCCATCTTTGAATTCACAGAGATCTGTGTGTGTGCTGTGATTAAAGGCATGCACACACCACAGCCCGGCTGAGACTGCAATTTCTTGTTAGCTCTGGGTAAGTGACAATGGCTCTGTGTTGTGAATCTCTGTGAATCCAGACTATGTTATGTCCTTCAATGACATGAGTCTGAAGCATCAAGCACCCATCCCTATACTCCCTGAGGTCTCTGAAGTCACGGTGCATCCTTAAAGGCTTAGAAAGCTTTTCCCTGGTTCACCTTTGTGTGTGTGTGTGTGTGTGTGTGTGTGTGTGTGTGTGTTTTGTTCTATCTAGGAGAAGCACCATAGCAGTTGCATAGTGACTGAGAAATTTGATTTTTAGGAAATGATTTTTCATACCTGTGAGTGGTCTCTCCATAGCCACTCCTCTTTTCTTAAACTTGAGTATAGGAATGAATGAATGAATGATCCCTCCCTCCCTCCCTCCCTCCCTCCCTCCCTCCCTCTCTCTTCATGGGAACGAGTATCTGGTCTTGCATTGAGGGCTCCCCAGTTCTCAGCATCTCCAGCCCAACCTGTCACAAGCTGATCACACATTTGCAAACTTGGGATATATTCTGCTGAATTTTTGGGATAATGAATTTCATCAACTATGGGACTAACTTTGTTCTGACAGGACACTCACAATCTCTCCTCATCACACCCACATAGTGTAACAACTTTGTGGTTCCTCCATAATGTGCTTATTTCTGTCAGGGAACTGAAAGCCAGCCAGCCAGCCAGCCAGCCAGCCATCCAGCCAGCCAACACTATCTACAAAGCTACAGAGAAACCCTGTCGTGAAAAACCAAAAATAAATAAATAAATAGGCATGGATTTTTTTTAAAAAACCAAACGCAAACTAAGTAGAAATAACTACTTTCAGTATGCCATTCAAGAATTAGGGAACCCTTTATCCCAGCACGTGGGAGACACAGGCAGAAGGACATCTGTGAGTTAAAATCCAGACTCATCTACCAAGTGAAATCACAAGACTCGTGCACTGTCTTATAGGTCCTAAACTCCCATGGTCCAGTTTCTAGGGTTGGGGGCCTCTCTATAAAGCCTGGAAATTCACAGAGGTCCACCTGCCTCTGTCTCTTTGATGATAGAATAAAAGATGTGCACCACAATAACCAGGGTCAGTTTCTTGTAGATTTAGTTTAATTTCAAATTTTGTTTGTATCTCTTGGTCTGCACCAAGTGTGTCCCTGTGGGGGTGGGGGGCAGGGAAGTTGTCCTATTTTAGAACATTTCATTTTACTTTTATTTGAGACAGTCTTTCTGGTTGTGTAGAACTTATTTTAATTTCAAATTTTTAAAGAATTTTTTTATGATTTATTTAACTTTATTTTATGTGCAGTCGTGTGAAACTGGATTTACAATCACTTATGAGCTGCTGCCTTGTGGGGGTTACATCTCAGGAGCACAAGAACCCAAATCTGTGCTGTACTCCCTGTCACCAAAAGAGGTCACTAGATCCCCACCATGTGGTTTCTGGACATTCCAGAAATTCCATCTCTCCAGTTCTCATTCTTTCATTGTTCCTCCTGCATGCCTGCGTCTAGTGAGAGAGTGAGCAACTTTCCTCCCTGCTTCTCTGTGTCTGTGTCTGTCACATCCTGGATAGCCAGAGTGCCCGCCACCTCTGCCTGAGATAGATGTGGCTGGCAGCCCTGGGGCTGGGGGAAAGGGAGAGAGTGGGTTCCCTGGAGAGCCTTGGGCAGAGGCTCTGTGGATTCCCTGCCGGAGGCCTCACTGCCTCTGAGGAGCCCATGGGGGGGGGGGGGGAAAGGGAAGGTCAACCAGAGAGTCCTGCCTGGCTTTTGCTTTGCTTTGTTCTTGTTTTTGTTTGTTTGTTTATTTTATTTTCAGGTACAGCTGTGACCAGGTCTGGATCCAGGACAGACTCAAAAGCTAGAGAGAAATCCTGTCTCAGAAAACAAAAATAAATAAATACATAAATAAACACATAAACAAATACATAAACTAATAAATGAATGGATAGATAGATAGATGATAGATAGATAGATAGATAGATAGATAGATAGATAGATAGCCAGACAGAGAGAGAGATGATAAAACACCTTCAAGATCAGGGAGACCAAGGCTGGCAGATCACTGTAAGTTTAAAGCTACCTTGTTCTGCAGATTGAGATTCAGGACAGGCAAAGTGACATAGAGAAACCCTGTTTTCAAAAAAAAGGTGGGGGCTGGAGAGATGGCTCTGCGGTTAAGAGTGCTGACTGCTCTTCCAGAGGACCCAGGTTCAATTCCTACCACCCACATGGCAGTCAACAGCTGTCTGTAACTCCAAGATCTGACACCCTCAGATAGACATACATGCAGGCAAAACACCAATGCCGACAAAATAAATTATTAGGAAAATAAATATATAAAAAAGGTTGTTTAGCCTTTAATCCCAGCATTAGGAGGCAGAGGCAGATGGCTCTCTGTGAGTCTGAAGCCAGTTTTGTCTACAAAGTGAGTCCCAGGGCATACGCATACAAGGGCACACAACGAAACCCTATGTTGAACAACCACAAATAAACAAACAAATAAAGAGATAATAACAATAAAAATATTTGAGAGTTCAAATAATTGACTTCATCCACAATAAAAGAATATAAAAATAAAAATATCAAACGCATTTGAACGCATCAGCACAGGAGACTGCTTCCTAAATAGAACCCCAGTAGCACAGACACTGAGAGAAACAATTAATAAGTGAGAGAGACCTCCTGAAACTGAAAAGCTTCTGTAAAGCAAAGAACACGGCCAACAAGACAAAATGACGGCCTTACAGAATGGAAAAAGATCTTCACTAACCCCACATCAGACAGAGGTCTGTCTGATCTCCAAAACATACAAAGAACACAAGACATTGGTCATCTCAAGAACAAATAATCTAATTCACAAAATGGAGTACAGACTTAAACAGAGAACTCTCAACCGAGGAATCTAAAATGGCTGAAAGACACTTAAGGAAATGTTCAACATGCTTAGTCATCAGAGAAATGCAAATCAAAACAAGTTTCTAGAAACAAGGAGACAGTTCATAATGTTTCTTTCTTCTTTTTTTTTTAATTTGGGATGGGGGCCTCTCTCCAAAACCTGGGAATTCACAGAGGTACACCTGTCTCTGTCTCTTGGATGATAGAATAAAAGATGTGCACCACAGTGACAATCCAACTAAGTTTTTAGTATCTCATTCTGTTAATTTCATGTACATTTAGTTTCATTTCAAATTTTGTTTGTATCTCTTGGTCTGCACCCAAGTGTGTCCTTGGTGGGGGGGGGGCAGGGAACGTGCCCTATTTCAGAACATTTTACTTAACTTTTATTTGAGACAGTCTTTCCAGTTGTGTAGAACTTAGTTTCATTTCAAATTTTTAATGACCAGGAAGGATGAAAGCATTCAAAAGGACTGGTTCCATATCTGGCAGAGAGGCAGGTGGATCTCTGGGAGTTTGAGGCCAGCCTGGTCGACGAGAGCTAGTTCCAAAGACAGGCTCCAAAGCAACAGAGAAAACCCTGCCTTGAAAATCAAAACAAAAACACAAACAAAAATAAAAAACATAAATTAAATCTGTGTGTGTGTGTGTGAGTGTGTGTGTGTGTGTGTGTGTGAGAGAGAGAGAGAGAGAGAGAGAGAGAGAGAGAGAGAGAGAGAGAGAGAGAGAGAGAAATGATTAAACAGGAAATAAGAAAAAAACCAAAACCATAATGTCACCAAGATGACAGCCTGGTTTATATAGTGAGTTAAAGGTATTATACAGAGAAACCCTGTACCAAAAAAATAATAAAAGAAGAAAACAGAAAAAAAACAAGGAAGGAAGAAAAGAAGGAAAAAAGGAAAGAAGGAAGAAAAACTGGTGTTTTCCTTTTTTTCTTTGTTTATCTCAGGTTATTTTTTTTTTTATTGCTGCCGCAGCAGCAGTATATTTTGGGCAGCTGCCTAGCTGGGTAATGGTGGCAGCACATTTCTTTATTCTCAGTTCTCAGCCCTCAGAGATCAGGAGAGGCAGAGGCAGGCAGATCGCTGTGAGTTTGAGGCTACCTTGTTCTGCAGGCAAAGCGACGACAGACACAGAGAAACTAAAAGTGTGTTTAGTACAGGCCTTTTATTCCGGCACTAGGAGGCAGAGGTAGAGGCAGGGGCAGCTAGATCTCTGTGAGTCTGAGGCCAGCCTTGTCTACAAAGTGAGTTCCAGGGCAAACAAGCATACAAAGGGAATCCCTATGTAGAAAAACCACAAATAAACAAATAATAATAATGATGATGATGATGATAATCTAAGAGCTCAATTAATTGACTTCACCCACAATTCAAAAATTAAAAAATAAAACAAAGAGTGTGTCTGACCGATCAGTGAAAGGACTATGTGGGCCAAGGGGCTGCCACAATTATGGATTGGTGAGAGGGAGGAAAGGAGGGAGGCAGCAAGGGCAGTTCCCAGTCACCTAAATGCCTTTCAAAGACATTTCACCATGGCAACCACTCGCTTGCTTTCTTGGGGTTTCTTTTCTTCAGTAGTTGTGTTTGTACAACCTACCCCACACCCCACTTCTCATACTAAATACAGAGTCTGAGAAAATTAAAGCAGCTGTGGAAAAATTCCCACTTGGATATCTTTTCCTGCCCAGTAAAACAAAAACGACTATAACAGGGCTGGAGAGATGGCTCAGAGGTTAAGAGCACTGACTGCTTTTCCACAGGTCCTGAGTTCAATTCCCAGCAACCACATGGTGGCTTACAACCATCTATAATGAGACCTGGTGCCCCCTTCTGGCTTGCAGGCACACGTGGAAGGAATGCTATACACATAATATAATAAATAAATTAAAAAAAAAACGACTATAACAAAAATATGCATATCTAAAAAAAACAAAAAAATAAAAAAATACCTATCTAAGCAGACCAATCAAGTTGTAGCCTCACCCTTTATATTATTTATTTATTTATTTATTTATTTATTTATTTATTTATATATTGGCTTTTCAAGACAAGTTTTCTCTGTAGCTTTGGTGCCTGTCCTGGAACTCCCAGAGATTTGCCTGCCTCTGCCTCCAGAGTGCTGGGATTAAAGGCGTGTGCCACCACTGCCCGCCTTAGACTCACCCTTTAATGGTTCAGCAAGGAGTTCTAGCTGTTAGGAAGGGCTGGTGACCTTGAACTTTACTAGTCTCTGAAATCTGCCTTCTCACTTTTACCAGGTGCCTTCAGGGACAGGAGTGGAGGCCAGGGCCTGTAGCTTTGGCTTGTACATTTACTTCAATTTTAATTTTTTTGTCTTGTTTTTCGAAACAGGGTTTCCCTGGGTAACAGTCCTAGCTGATCTGGAACTAGCTCTTGTAGACCAGGCTGGCTTCCAACTCCCAAGAAATTCACCTGCCTCTGCCCCCTGTGTGCTGGGAATAAAGGCATGTGCCACCACCACATTTATTTAAACCTCTCTCTCGGTGTGCCTGTGTATGTGGGGGAGACAGGGAAGGTGTCATATTTCCAAACATTTTCATAACTGCACTTAGCACTGCACTCTTTTACATTTTATTTTACTTTTAGTTGAGACAGTGTTTCCAGTTCTGTAGTTTAATTTCAATTTCTTAAAGAATTTTTTTTTATGATTTATTTAACCATGCAGGTGCTGGGAATTGAACCCAATTTCTCAGGAAGAGCCAAGAAACTAGCTCTCCAGGCTCTTAATTTAAAAGTTTATTTATGTGTCTCTGGGTGTGCCTGTGCCTGTGATTGTGTTTGGTGTGTGTGGGGGGGGGGTATATTTTGACCTCACCAGATGAAGGCATTCAAGAGCACTGGCTCCATATCTGGCAAAGGCAGGATCTCTGGGAGTTTTAGGCCAGCGTGGTCTACAAAAAGGAGCCAGTTCCAAGAACAGTCTCCAAATCAGCAGAGAAACCCTGTCTCATAAAGCAAAACACAAAACCAAACAAGAAATAAATAAATTGAGAGAGAGAGAGAAAGCGAGAGAGAGAGAGAGAGAGAGAGAGAGAGAGAGAGAGAGAGAGAGAAGAAATGTGGATTTACAGATAGGAAATAAGAATAAAAAGAGAACGTTACCAACAAGACAGCCTGGTCTATAAACTGAGTTCCAGGACAGCTAGGGTTGTTACACAGAGAAATCGTGCCTCAAAAAATACTAAAAGAAGAGAAAAAAAAAAAAGCAAGCAAGCAAGAAAATGCAGGGGTTTTTTCCCCTTTTTTGTCTTTGTTAATTCCAGGCCATTCATTTTAATTTTACTTTTTCTTTTAAGATTATATTTTCAGGGGCTGTAGAGATGGCTCAGAGGTTAAGAGCACTGACTGTTCTTCTAAAGGTCCTGAGTTCAATTCCTAGCAACAATATGGTGGCTCACAACCATCTGTAATGGGGTCTTCTGGCCTGCAGTCATGCATGGAAGGAGTGCTGTATACATAATAAATAATTAATTTAAAAAAAAAGATTGTATTTGCAGCATAAGTGTTCAGAAAGAAGAAGTCCTGGGCCATGTAGTAAAATAGTTTGTCTGAAACACAAATAAAAAGACAGGTCCTGTCTCAAAAACAAAAAAAAAAAAAAAAAAAAACAAATTAAAATGTGAAATAAAACCAAGAAGGGGCTTTTTGTTTTGTTTTGTTTTCTATGAAACCTGAAAATGGCTGAATTCAACAATTATCCAACTTCAGCAAGAAGGTACTGTTTCCCAGCTTCAACCAGAAAACAGCAAATATGCACATCTAGGCCCTGTCAACAGAAGAGAGCACTAGATTTCCACCATGTGGTTTCTGGAAAGTCCAGAAATTCCATCTCTCCATTTCTGATTCTTTCAATCACTGCAGGCAGGCCTGCATTTAGTGAGAGAGTGGACACCACTCCTCATTCCTTCCTGTTTCTCACGTGTTCATGTCTCACATGTTCATGTCATAAACACGTGCACATGTGTTTATGGGGTGGCTTTTGAACTAACCAAGATGACTGGTTCCATATCTGGCAGAGAGGCAGTTGGATCTCTGGGAGTTTGAGGACAGCCTGGTCGACAAGAGCTAGTTCTAAGACAACAGAGAAACCATGCCTTGAAAATCAAAACCAAAACACAAACAAAAATAAATAAATAAATAAATAAATACATAAAATAAAACATGAATTAAATGAGAAAGAGAGAGGGAGAAGAAATGTCAATTTGTCAATTTTCAGACCAGAAATAAGAAAAAGCAAAACCATAATGTCACCAAGATGACAGCCTGGTTTATATAGTGAGTTAAAGGTATTATACAGAGAAACCAAAAATAAAAAATAATAAAAGAAGAAAACAGGAAGGAAGGAAGGAAGGAAGGAAGGAAGGAAGGAAAAATAGGTGCTTTCCTTTTTTTCTTTGTTTATCTCAGGTTATTTATTTTTATTTAATTTTTTTCTAAAATTGCAGCAGCAGCAGTATATTTTGGGCAGCTGACTACTATCATGGAAGCGTTCAGAAAGAAGTCCTGGGCCATGTAGTGAGATAGATTGTCTGGAGCATAAATAAAAAGCCAATTCCTGTCTCAAAAAAAGAAAAAAAAATCAAGTTAAAATGTGAAATAATAAAATAAATAAGGGTGGTTTTTTTTTGTTTCTTGTTTTTTTTTTTTTTTTTTTGCAATGAGTGAATTCAAGTCAACAACTTTCAGTTTCCCAACTCCAACAGGAAAGGCTGCAGATATCCATATCAAAGAGGTCCAGTGGAGCTGTAGCCACACCCTTTAATGCTTGTGTCCCAAGGACACAGAGTTTAGGAAAGAAATGATCTTGATCTTTTTTTCAGGAGATCTGAAAACTCAAAACAGCAACCAAACACACACCAAGTAGGAAGAAATGACAGAGAGGCAGGGGGAGTTCAAGGCCAGCCTCACCTACCAAGGACATTCCAGGACTGTTCCCTAGATAAACCCTGTCTCACAAAACCAACCAAACACACACACACACACACAAACACACACACACACAAAACCCAGAAGAATAAGGAAAGTGTTCCTGAAACACCACAAACCAGCTAGATTGCACTTAATAGCAATCAAAAGTGGGTGAAATATAAAATGGAGAGAAATTCTTTGATGAAATCCAACCCTCTTTCTTGGTCAAAGCTGTACAGCCAATAGAACTAGAGGGAGGGAACATGTGTCCATCTCTCAATAAAAAAAGAAAAAAGGCTAGAATCTCACTGTGAGCGTAAAAGATGAAAATCTTACAGCTGACACCATCCAGTCTCAAGTTAGAAAAACTTGAAACGATGCAACAGGAGACAGACAGTTTCCCAATGAACTCTTGCTATTCTCCAGGGGAAGTTTTGTTCCTGAGGGATTTTTTTTTTTTTTTTTTTTTGATTTTTCGAGACAGGGTTTCTCTGTAGCTTTGGAGCCTGTCCTGGCACTAGCTCTTCTAGACCAGGCTGGCCTCGAACTCACAGAGATCCACCTGCCTCTGCCTCCCAAGTGTTGGGATAAAGGCATGCGCCACCACCGCCCGGCTCTGAGGGTTTTTGGAACAACTAAAATCCCTCTTATCTTTTTGTTTTGTTTTGTTTTCCATGCCCCCTCAGAGGACACCTGGATGTTTTTTAAGTATTTGGTTTTATTTTATTTAAGTATTTTGTTCCTCAGACATAACTCTGAAAACACTAATACGTAATAGCCAGTTTCTATTCAGTTCAGTTCAGATTTTTACCAAAACCTCCTGTCCGGCATGTCTCTGTCTTTGTTGAGTTCCTGTACTTACAGAAGCCAAGAGATAGCTGGCAGCCATCCATAGAAAATGCCCTCTCCCTTTGAACACGGCCCTCCTTTGGTCTGAGTTTCTCACACAGCTCTGATGATGCAGGAGGATGCCAAGGGCCCAGTTGGTGCCTCAGCCCGATGCCTGCATCTGTGCCTTGGCAGCAGCTATTCATGTCTTGCCACTCAGAGTCAAATTCCCTTAAGTTTAGCCTTCCCTAAGTGCTTGTTCACTTCAGAGGACTCAACCCTCATCTTCCGTGTCCTCCTGGCCTAATTTCTCATATTACTGATTTACTGAGTATGAATCAGTAATATGAGATGTTCTGGAGAGGGAGGAAGGGACATTCATGAAAAAAGTGAGTGTTCAACTAACTAACTCCCCATGGGAGAAGGAAGTAGTGAAAAGATTTTAATGAAGCAGAGAGAAATTTCTGGTTTTGGAAGGAGGAAATCCTGAATGGCTCCCTCTGTGTCGCAGGAGAGACTCCTGGAAAGGAAACCTCAGGTTCCGGTCAGTCGGTCGGTTGGTCAGTTCGGGGAGAAATATTAGCAAGGAGGTAAAGGCCGTGCCTCACGACATCAGCAGTCCCTTCTCTGGAAATTCTACGGTATCCCGGAGAGCTCTCGGAATTTTGTGATGTCACTCGTGTCCTAGAAATGCCAAGTGCCCTCAAGATACACTCTCTCGGTGCCTATAAGACTCAGTTCTAGACATGTTGTCTAGAGAATGGAGATCATGGAGAGGCCAGAGGGAGGAAGAAGAAAGCTGACCTCAGATCTCAGAGGAAAACACGGAGAAATAATTAGTGGTCCTGGGGAAGACGAAGTGAGTTCACCACTAGCAGGGACTAGAGAGATTTCTGGATGTGATGGCTTTGAGACTTCCAGGGCTAGGGCTCAGGAACTGGGAGGTTTCTGGAATGAAATAGGTCTGTCTTGTTTCTCTGAGTTCCTAAAGGGCCAACCCACATCAAAGATTCACGATAGTTGATTTGACAAAGTCGGGAATTGACAAGGAGTGCGGAAGGAGTCAGTGAGATTTCAATACCAGCACTGCACATCACCCCCCCCTCCCCCCCCCCCCCCCCCCCCCCCCCCGGTCCTTTTCGTTGTGTAGCAATAATAATAGAGAAAGGGGAGTAGCGCTCTGCCAAAGCCCGTATTTTTTTTTAAATATTTATTTATTTATTTATTTATTAAGTATACAATATTCTGTCTGTGTGTATGTCTGCAGGCCAGAAGAGGGCACCAGACCTCTTTACAGATGGTTGTGAGCCACCATGTGGTTGCCGGGAATTGAACTCAGGACCTTTGGAAGAGCAGGCCACTTCTTAACCACTGAGCCATCTCTCCAGCCCCCCGTATTTTTTTTTTAATAGTCCAGGTGTGTTATTTCTTTTTGTACATCAGGCCATGAATTCGTAGGGAATGGGCTCCAGCAGCTCAGGCTCCTTCCCGTTAGTCCTCGCGAAGTGTGCTTCTCTGGGTTCGCTTGAGCTGAACCCAGGTGCCCTTCTCTTTGTCTTCCTTTTCCTTCTGGTTGTTCTCCTTCACCCGCTTCAGAAAGCTGTCTCTGCTCTTCGAGTGCTTGATGTGTTCAATCCGCACATTAATTCTCTTGGCAAGAATCTTGCCCTTAACTGGCTTGTTTACAATGATGCCCACAGCATGCTGGGTGACATTGTAGACTCTTCCGGTTTTGCCGTGGTAACATTTATGGGGCATTCCTTTTTGAACAGTGCCCATTCCCTTGATGTCTATAATATCGCCCTTCTTGTAGATTCGTGGCCAAAGGAACAACTCCATGTTTCCTAAAGGGCCTAGAGAACATATAGCGAGTGCCCCTCCTCTTTCCCTTTGTGTTTGTCATTTTGGCGAGTTACTGAAAGATGGCTACCGCGGCCGAAAGGCCCAAAGCCCATATTTTACCATGCCTTATATCACAGCCATTAGCAGGGTTGAGGCATCAAGTGCTGCAGTCAGTCTGACTCCTGTGGTCCCCTAAGGTTTCTAGCTTCCCAGTTATGAATGACACCCTGGTCTCCAGTTCAGCTTGAGAGCTCTTTAAGAGCCAATGGATGAGAGAGTGGGAAGAGACTGCCTTTTTTTTTTTCTTTTTCCATTTCTTTCTTTCTTTCTTTTGCTGTTTTGTTTTGTTTTTCAAGAAAGGGTTTCTTTGTGTATCTTGGGCTGTCCTAAAACTCACTCTGTAAATCAGGCCATCTTTGAATTCACAGAGATCTGTGTGTGTGCTGTGATTAAAGGCATGCACACACCACAGCCCGGCTGAGACTGCAATTTCTTGTTAGCTCTGGGTAAGTGACAATGGCTCTGTGTTGTGAATCTCTGTGAATCCAGACTATGTTATGTCCTTCAATGACATGAGTCTGAAGCATCAAGCACCCATCCCTATACTCCCTGAGGTCTCTGAAGTCACGGTGCATCCTTAAAGGCTTAGAAAGCTTTTCCCTGGTTCACCTTTGTGTGTGTGTGTGTGTGTGTGTGTGTGTGTGTGTTTTGCTCTATCTAGGAGAAGCACCATAGCAGTTGCATAGTGACTGAGAAATTTGATTTTTAGGAAATGATTTTTCATATCTGTGAGTGGTCTCTCCATAGCCACTCCTCTTTTCTTAAACTTGAGTATAGGAATGAATGAATGAATGATCCCTCCCTCCCTCCCTCCCTCCCTCCCTCTCTCTTCATGGGAACGAGTATCTGGTCTTGCATTGAGGGCTCCCCAGTTCTCAGCATCTCCAGCCCAACCTGTCACAAGCTGATCACACATTTGCAAACTTGGGATATATTCTGCTGAATTTTTGGGATAATGAATTTCATCAACTATGGGACTAACTTTGTTCTGACAGGACACTCACAATCTCTCCTCATCACACCCACATAGTGTAACAACTTTGTGGTTCCTCCATAATGTGCTTATTTCTGTCAGGGAACTGAAAGCCAGCCAGCCAGCCAGCCAGCCAGCCAGCCAGCCAGCCAACACTATCTACAAAGCTACAGAGAAACCCTGTCGTGAAAAACCAAAAATAAATAAATAAATAGGCATGGATTTTTTTTAAAAAATCAAACGCAAACTAAGTAGAAATAACTACTTTCAGTATGCCATTCAAGAATTAGGGAACCCTTTATCCCAGCACGTGGGAGACACAGGCAGAAGGACATCTGTGAGTTAAAATCCAGACTCATCTACCAAGTGAAATCACAAGACTCGTGCACTGTCTTATAGGTCCTAAACTCCCATGGTCCAGTTTCTAGGGTTGGGGGCCTCTCTATAAAGCCTGGAAATTCACAGAGGTCCACCTGCCTCTGTCTCTTTGATGATAGAATAAAAGATGTGCACCACAATAACCAGGGTCAGTTTCTTGTAGATTTAGTTTAATTTCAAATTTTGTTTGTATCTCTTGGTCTGCACCAAGTGTGTCCCTGTGGGGGTGGGGGGCAGGGAAGTTGTCCTATTTTAGAACATTTTATTTTACTTTTATTTGAGACAGTCTTTCTGGTTGTGTAGAACTTATTTTAATTTCAAATTTTTAAAGAATTTTTTTATGATTTATTTAACTTTATTTTATGTGCAGTCGTGTGAAACTGGATTTACAATCACTTATGAGCTGCTGCCTTGTGGGGGTTACATCTCAGGAGCACAAGAACCCAAATCTGTGCTGTACTCCCTGTCACCAAAAGAGGTCACTAGATCCCCACCATGTGGTTTCTGGACATTCCAGAAATTCCATCTCTCCAGTTCTCATTCTTTCATTGTTCCTCCTGCATGCCTGCGTCTAGTGAGAGAGTGGGCAACTTTCCTCCCTGCTTCTCTGTGTCTGTGTCTGTCACATCCTGGATAGCCAGAGTGCCCGCCACCTCTGCCTGAGATAGATGTGGCTGGCAGCCCTGGGGCTGGGGGAAAGGGAGAGAGTGGGTTCCCTGGAGAGCCTTGGGCAGAGGCTCTGTGGATTCCCTGCCGGAGGCCTCACTGCCTCTGAGGAGCCCATGGGGGGGGGGGAAAGGGAAGGTCAACCAGAGAGTCCAGCCTGGCTTTTGCTTTGCTTTGTTCTTGTTTTTGTTTGTTTGTTTATTTTATTTTCAGGTACAGCTGTGACCAGGTCTGGATCCAGGACAGACTCAAAAGCTAGAGAGAAATCCTGTCTCAGAAAACAAAAATAAATAAATACATAAATAAACACATAAACAAATACATAAACTAATAAATGAATGGATAGATAGATAGATAGATAGGTAGATAGATAGATAGATAGCCAGACAGAGAGAGAGATGATAAAACACCTTCAAGATCAGGGAGACCAAGGCTGGCAGATCACTGTAAGTTTAAAGCTACCTTGTTCTGCAGATTGAGATTCAGGACAGGCAAAGTGACATAGAGAAACCCTGTTTTCAAAAAAAAGGTGGGGGCTGGAGAGATGGCTCTGCGGTTAAGAGTGCTGACTGCTCTTCCAGAGGACCCAGGTTCAATTCCTACCACCCACATGGCAGTCAACAGCTGTCTGTAACTCCAAGATCTGACACCCTCAGATAGACATACATGCAGGCAAAACACCAATGCCGACAAAATAAATTATTAGGAAAATAAATATATAAAAAAGGTTGTTTAGCCTTTAATCCCAGCATTAGGAGGCAGAGGCAGATGGCTCTCTGTGAGTCTGAGGCCAGTTTTGTCTACAAAGTGAGTCCCAGGGCATACGCATACAAGGGCACACAACGAAACCCTATGTTGAACAACCACAAATAAACAAACAAATAAAGAGATAATAACAATAAAAATATTTGAGAGTTCAAATAATTGACTTCATCCACAATAAAAGAATATAAAAATAAAAATATCAAACGCATTTGAACGCATCAGCACAGGAGACCGCTTCCTAAATAGAACCCCAGTAGCACAGACACTGAGAGAAACAATTAATAAGTGAGAGAGACCTCCTGAAACTGAAAAGCTTCTGTAAAGCAAAGAACACGGCCAACAAGACAAAATGACGGCCTTACAGAATGGAAAAAGATCTTCACTAACCCCACATCAGACAGAGGTCTGTCTGATCTCCAAAACATACAAAGAACACAAGACATTGGTCATCTCAAGAACAAATAATCTAATTCACAAAATGGAGTACAGACTTAAACAGAGAACTCTCAACCGAGGAATCTAAAATGGCTGAAAGACACTTAAGGAAATGTTCAACATGCTTAGTCATCAGAGAAATGCAAATCAAAACAAGTTTCTAGAAACAAGGAGACAGTTCATAATGTTTCTTTCTTCTTTTTTTTTTAATTTGGGATGGGGGCCTCTCTCCAAAACCTGGGAATTCACAGAGGTACACCTGTCTCTGTCTCTTGGATGATAGAATAAAAGATGTGCACCACAGTGACAATCCAACTAAGTTTTTAGTATCTCATTCTGTTAATTTCATGTACATTTAGTTTCATTTCAAATTTTGTTTGTATCTCTTGGTCTGCACCCAAGTGTGTCCTTGGTGGGGGGGGGCAGGGAAGGTGCCCTATTTCAGAACATTTTACTTAACTTTTATTTGAGACAGTCTTTCCAGTTGTGTAGAACTTAGTTTCATTTCAAATTTTTAATGACCAGGAAGGATGAAAGCATTCAAAAGGACTGGTTCCATATCTGGCAGAGAGGCAGGTGGATCTCTGGGAGTTTGAGGCCAGCCTGGTCGACGAGAGCTAGTTCCAAAGACAGGCTCCAAAGCAACAGAGAAAACCCTGCCTTGAAAATCAAAACAAAAACACAAACAAAAATAAAAAACATAAATTAAATCTGTGTGTGTGTGAGTGTGTGTGTGTGTGTGTGTGTGTGAGAGAGAGAGAGAGAGAGAGAGAGAGAGAGAGAGAGAGAGAGAGAGAGAGAGAGAAATGATTAAACAGGAAATAAGAAAAAAACCAAAACCATAATGTCACCAAGATGACAGCCTGGTTTATATAGTGAGTTAAAGGTATTATACAGAGAAACCCTGTACCAAAAAAATAATAAAAGAAGAAAACAGAAAAAAAACAAGGAAGGAAGAAAAGAAGGAAAAAAGGAAAAAAGGAAGAAAAACTGGTGTTTTCCTTTTTTTCTTTGTTTATCTCAGGTTATTTTTTTTTTTATTGCTGCTGCAGCAGCACTATATTTTGGGCAGCTGCCTAGCTGGGTAATGGTGGCAGCACATTTCTTTATTCTCAGTTCTCAGCCCTCAGAGATCAGGAGAGGCAGAGGCAGGCAGATCGCTGTGAGTTTGAGGCTACCTTGTTCTGCAGGCAAAGCAACGACAGACACAGAGAAACTAAAAGTGTGTTTAGTACAGGCCTTTTATTCCGGCACTAGGAGGCAGAGGTAGAGGCAGGGGCAGCTAGATCTCTGTGAGTCTGAGGCCAGCCTTGTCTACAAAGTGAGTTCCAGGGCAAACAAGCATACAAAGGGAATCCCTATGTAGAAAAACCACAAATAAACAAATAATAATAATGATGATGATGATGATAATCTAAGAGCTCAATTAATTGACTTCACCCACAATTCAAAAATTAAAAAATAAAACAAAGAGTGTGTCTGACCGATCAGTGAAAGGACTATGTGGGCCAAGGGGCTGCCACAATTATGGATTGGTGAGAGGGAGGAAAGGAGGGAGGCAGCAAGGGCAGTTCCCAGTCACCTAAATGCCTTTCAAAGACATTTCACCATGGCAACCACTCGCTTGCTTTCTTGGGGTTTCTTTTCTTCAGTAGTTGTGTTTGTACAACCTACCCCACACCCCACTTCTCATACTAAATACAGAGTCTGAGAAAATTAAAGCAGCTGTGGAAAAATTCCCACTTGGATATCTTTTCCTGCCCAGTAAAACAAAAACGACTATAACAGGGCTGGAGAGATGGCTCAGAGGTTAAGAGCACTGACTGCTTTTCCACAGGTCCTGAGTTCAATTCCCAGCAACCACATGGTGGCTTACAACCATCTATAATGAGACCTGGTGCCCCCTTCTGGCTTGCAGGCACACGTGGAAGGAATGCTATACACATAATATAATAAATAAATTTAAAAAAAAAAAACGACTATAACAAAAATATGCATATCTAAAAAAAACAAAAAAATAAAAAAAATACATATCTAAGCAGACCAATCAAGTTGTATCCTCACCCTTTATATTATTTATTTATTTATTTATTTATTTATTTATTTATTTATTGGGTTTTCAAGACAAGTTTTCTCTGTAGCTTTGGTGCCTGTCCTGGAACTCCCAGAGATTTGCCTGCCTCTGCCTCCAGAGTGCTGGGATTAAAGGCGTGTGCCACCACTGCCCGCCTTAGACTCACCCTTTAATGGTTCAGCAAGGAGTTCTAGCTGTTAGGAAGGGCTGGTGACCTTGAACTTTACTAGTCTCTGAAATCTGCCTTCTCACTTTTACCAGGTGCCTTCAGGGACAGGAGTGGAGGCCAGGGCCTGTAGCTTTGGCTTGTACATTTACTTCAATTTTAATTTTTTTGTCTTGTTTTTCGAAACAGGGTTTCCCTGGGTAACAGTCCTAGCTGATCTGGAACTAGCTCTTGTAGACCAGGCTGGCTTCCAACTCCCAAGAAATTCACCTGCCTCTGCCCCCTGTGTGCTGGGAATAAAGGCATGTGCCACCACCACATTTATTTAAACCTCTCTCTCGGTGTGCCTGTGTATGTGGGGGAGACAGGGAAGGTGTCATATTTCCAAACATTTTCATAACTGCACTTAGCACTGCACTCTTTTACATTTTATTTTACTTTTAGTTGAGACAGTGTTTCCAGTTGTGTAGTTTAATTTCAATTTCTTAAAGAATTTTTTTTTATGATTTATTTAACCATGCAGGTGCTGGGAATTGAACCCAATTTCTCAGGAAGAGCCAAGAAACTAGCTCTCCAGGCTCTTAATTTAAAAGTTTATTTATGTGTCTCTGGGTGTGCCTGTGCCTGTGATTGTGTTTGGTGTGTGTGTGGGGGGGTATATTTTGACCTCACCAGATGAAGGCATTCAAGAGCACTGGCTCCATATCTGGCAGAGGCAGGATCTCTGGGAGTTTTAGGCCAGCGTGGTCTACAAAAAGGAGCTAGTTCCAAGAACAGTCTCCAAATCAGCAGAGAAACCCTGTCTCATAAAGCAAAACACAAAACCAAACAAGAAATAAATAAATTGAGAGAGAGAGAGAAAGCGAGAGAGAGAGAGAGAGAGAGAGAGAGAGAGAGAGAGAGAGAGAGAGAAGAAATGTGGATTTACAGATAGGAAATAAGAATAAAAAGAGAACGTTACCAACAAGACAGCCTGGACTATAAACTGAGTTCCAGGACAGCTAGGGCTGTTACACAGAGAAATCGTGCCTCAAAAAATACTAAAAGAAGAGAAAAAAAAAAAAGCAAGCAAGCAAGAAAATGCAGGGTTTTTTCCCCCTTTTTTGTCTTTGTTAATTCCAGGCCATTCATTTTAATTTTACTTTTTCTTTTAAGATTATATTTTCAGAGCCGGGCGGTGGTGGCGCACGCCTTTAATCCCAGCACTTGGGAGGCAGAGGCAGGCGGATCTCTGTGAGTTCGAGACCAGCCTGGTCTACAAGAGCTAGTTCCAGGACAGGCTCCAAAACCACAGAGAAACCCTGTCTCGAAAAACCCAAAAAAAAAAAAAAAAAAAAAAAAAAAAAAAAAAGATTATATTTTCAGGGGCTGTAGAGATGGCTCAGAGGTTAAGAGCACTGACTGTTCTTCCAAAGGTCCTGAGTTCAATTCCTAGCAACAATATGGTGGCTCACAACCATCTGTAATGGGGTCTTCTGGCCTGCAGTCATGCATGGAAGGAGTGCTGTATACATAATAAATAATTAATTTAAAAAAAAGATTGTATTTGCAGCATAAGTGTTCAGAAAGAAGAAGTCCTGGGCCATGTAGTAAAATAGTTTGTCTGAAACACAAATAAAAAGACAGGTCCTGTCTCAAAAACCAAAAAAAAAAAAAAAAAAAAAACAAATTAAAATGTGAAATAAAACCAAGAAGGGGCTTTTTGTTTTGTTTTGTTTTCTATGAAACCTGAAAATGGCTGAATTCAACAATTATCCAACTTCAGCAAGAAGGTACTGTTTCCCAGCTTCAACCAGAAAACAGCAAATATGCACATCTAGGCCCTGTCAACAGAAGAGAGCACTAGATTTCCACCATGTGGTTTCTGGAAAGTCCAGAAATTCCATCTCTCCATTTCTGATTCTTTCAATCACTGCAGGCAGGCCTGCATTTAGTGAGAGAGTGGACACCACTCCTCGTTCCTTCCTGTTTCTCACGTGTTCATGTCTCACGTGTTCATGTCATAAACACGCGCACATGTGTTTATGGGGTGGCTTTTGAACTAACCAAGATGACTGGTTCCATATCTGGCAGAGAGGCAGTTGGATCTCTGGGAGTTTGAGGACAGCCTGGTCGACAAGAGCTAGTTCTAAGACAACAGAGAAACCATGCCTTGAAAATCAAAACCAAAACACAAACAAAAATAAATAAATAAATAAATAAATACATACATAAAATAAAACATGAATTATATGAGAAAGAGAGAGGGAGAAGAAATGTCAATTTGTCAATTTTCAGACCAGAAATAAGAAAAAACAAAACCATAATGTCACCAAGATGACAGCCTGGTTTATATAGTGAGTTAAAGGTATTATACAGAGAAACCAAAAATAAAAAATAATAAAAGAAGAAAACAGGAAGGAAGGAAGGAAGGAAGGAAGGAAGGAAAAATAGGTGCTTTCCTTTTTTTTTGTTTATCTCAGGTTATTTATTTTTATTTAATTTTTTTCTAAAATTGCAGCAGCAGCAGTATATTTTGGGCAGCTGACTACTATCATGGAAGCGTTCAGAAAGAAGTCCTGGGCCATGTAGTGAGATAGATTGTCTGGAGCATAAATAAAAAGCCAATTCCTGTCTCAAAAAAAGAAAAAAAAATCAAGTTAAAATGTGAAATAATAAAATAAATAAGGGTGGTTTTTTTTTGTTTCTTGTTTTTTTTTTGTTTGTTTTTTGTTTTTTGTTTTTTTTTTTTTTTTTTGCAATGAGTGAATTCAAGTCAACAACTTTCAGTTTCCCAACTCCAACAGGAAAGGCTGCAGATATCCATATCAAAGAGGTCCAGTGGAGCTGTAGCCACACCCTTTAATGCTTGTGTCCCAAGGACACAGAGTTTAGGAAAGAAATGATCTTGATCTTTTTTTCAGGAGATCTGAAAACTCAAAACAGCAACCAAACACACACCAAGTAGGAAGAAATGACAGAGAGGCAGGGGGAGTTCAAGGCCAGCCTCACCTACCAAGGACATTCCAGGACTGTTCCCTAGATAAACCCTGTCTCACAAAACCAACCAAACACACACACACACACACACACACACACAACCCAGAAGAATAAGGAAAGTGTTCCTGAAACACCACAAACCAGCTAGATTGCACTTAATAGCAATCAAAAGTGGGTGAAATATAAAATGGAGAGAAATTCTTTGATGAAATCCAACCCTCTTTCTTGGTCAAAGCTGTACAGCCAATAGAACTAGAGGGAGGGAACATGTGTCCATCTCTCAATAAAAAAAGAAAAAAGGCTAGAATCTCACTGTGAGCGTAAAAGATGAAAATCTTACAGCTGACACCATCCAGTCTCAAGTTAGAAAAACTTGAAACGATGCAACAGGAGACAGACAGTTTCCCAATGAACTCTTGCTATTCTCCAGGGGAAGTTTTGTTCCTGAGGGTTTTTTTTTTTTTTTTTTTTTTTTGATTTTTCGAGACAGGGTTTCTCTGTAGCTTTGGAGCCTGTCCTGGCACTAGCTCTTCTAGACCAGGCTGGCCTCGAACTCACAGAGATCCACCTGCCTCTGCCTCCCAAGTGTTGGGATTAAAGGCATGCGCCACCACCGCCCGGCTCTGAGGGTTTTTGGAACAACTAAAATCCCTCTTATCTTTTTGTTTTGTTTTCCATGCCCCCTCAGAGGACACCTGGATGTTTTTAAGGATTTGGTTTTATTTTATTTAAGTATTTTGTTCCTCAGACATAACTCTGAAAACACTAATACATAATAGCCAGTTTCTATTCAGTTCAGTTCAGATTTTTACCAAAACCTCCTGTCTGGCATGTCTCTGTCTTTGTTGAGTTCCTGTACTTACAGAAGCCAAGAGATAGCTGGCAGCCATCCATAGAAAATGCCCTCTCCCTTTGAACACGGCCCTCCTTTGGTCTGAGTTTCTCACACAGCTCTGATGATGCAGGAGGATGCCAAGGGCCCAGTTGGTGCCTCAGCCCGATGCCTGCATCTGTGCCTTGGCAGCAGCTATTCATGTCTTGCCACTCAGAGTCAAATTCCCTTAAGTTTAGCCTTCCCTAAGTGCTTGTTCACTTCAGAGGACTCAACCCTCATCTTCCGTGTCCTCCTGGCCTAATTTCTCATATTACTGATTTACTGAGTATGAATCAGTAATATGAGATGTTCCGGAGAGGAAGGAAGGGACATTCATGAAAAAAGTGAGTGTTCAACTAACTAACTCCCCATGGGAGAAGGAAGTAGTGAAAAGATTTTAATGAAGCAGAGAGAAATTTCTGGTTTTGGAAGGAGGAAATCCTGAATGGCTCCCTCTGTGTCGCAGGAGAGACTCCTGGAAAGGAAACCTCAGGTTCCGGTCAGTCGGTCGGTTGGTCAGTTCGGGGAGAAATATTAGCAAGGAGGTAAAGGCCATGCCTCACGACATCAGCAGTCCCTTCTCTGGAAATTCTACGGTATCCGGAGAGCTCTCGGAATTTTGTGATGTCACTCGTGTCCTAGAAATGCCAAGTGCCCTCAAGATACACTCTCTCGGTGCCTATAAGACTCAGTTCTAGACATGTTGTCTAGAGAATGGAGATCATGGAGAGGCCAGAGGGAGGAAGAAGAAAGCTGACCTCAGATCTCAGAGGAAAACACGGAGAAATAATTAGTGGTCCTGGGGAAGACGAAGTGAGTTCACCACTAGCAGGGACTAGAGAGATTTCTGGATGTGATGGCTTTGAGACTTCCAGGGCTAGGGCTCAGGAACTGGGAGGTTTCTGGAATGAAATAGGTCTGTCTTGTTTCTCTGAGTTCCTAAAGGGCCAACCCACATCAAAGATTCACGATAGTTGATTTGACAAAGTCGGGAATTGACAAGGAGTGCGGAAGGAGTCAGTGAGATTTCAATACCAGCACTGCACATCACCCCCCCCCCCCCCCGGTCCGTTTCGTTGTGTAGCAATAATAATAGAGAAAGGGGAGTAGCGCTCTGCCAAAGCCCGTATTTTTTTTTAAATATTTATTTATTTATTTATTTATTAAGTATACAATATTCTGTCTGTGTGTATGTCTGCAGGCCAGAAGAGGGCACCAGACCTCTTTACAGATGGTTGTGAGCCACCATGTGGTTGCCGGGAATTGAACTCAGGACCTTTGGAAGAGCAGGCAATGCTCTTAACCACTGAGCCATCTCTCCAGCCCCCCGTATTTTTTTTTAATAGTCCAGGTGTGTTATTTCTTTTTGTACATCAGGCCATGAATTCGTAGGGAATGGGCTCCAGCAGCTCAGGCTCCTTCCTGTTAGTCCTCGCGAAGTGTGCTTCTCTGGGTTCGCTTGAGCTGAACCCAGGTGCCCTTCTCTTTGTCTTCCTTTTCCTTCTGGTTGTTCTCCTTCACCCGCTTCAGAAAGCTGTCTCTGCTCTTCGAGTGCTTGATGTGTTCAATCCGCACATTAATTCTCTTGGCAAGAATCTTGCCCTTAACTGGCTTGTTTACAATGATGCCCACAGCATGCTGGGTGACATTGTAGACTCTTCCGGTTTTGCCGTGGTAACATTTATGGGGCATTCCTTTTTGAACAGTGCCCATTCCCTTGATGTCTATAATATCGCCCTTCTTGTAGATTCGTGGCCAAAGGAACAACTCCATGTTTCCTAAAGGGCCTAGAGAACATATAGCGAGTGCCCCTCCTCTTTCCCTTTGTGTTTGTCATTTTGGCGAGTTACTGAAAGATGGCTACCGCGGCCGAAAGGCCCAAAGCCCATATTTTACCATGCCTTATATCACAGCCATTAGCAGGGTTGAGGCATCAAGTGCTGCAGTCAGTCTGACTCCTGTGGTCCCCTAAGGTTTCTAGCTTCCCAGTTATGAATGACACCCTGGTCTCCAGTTCAGCTTGAGAGCTCTTTAAGAGCCAATGGATGAGAGAGTGGGAAGAGACTGCCTTTTTTTTTCTTTTTCCATTTCTTTCTTTCTTTCTTTTGCTGTTTTGTTTTGTTTTTCAAGAAAGGGTTTCTTTGTGTATCTTGGGCTGTCCTAAAACTCACTCTGTAAATCAGGCCATCTTTGAATTCACAGAGATCTGTGTGTGTGCTGTGATTAAAGGCATGCACACACCACAGCCCGGCTGAGACTGCAATTTCTTGTTAGCTCTGGGTAAGTGACAATGGCTCTGTGTTGTGAATCTCTGTGAATCCAGACTATGTTATGTCCTTCAATGACATGAGTCTGAAGCATCAAGCACCCATCCCTATACTGCCTGAGGTCTCTGAAGTCACGGTGCATCCTTAAAGGCTTAGAAAGCTTTTCCCTGGTTCACCTTTGTGTGTGTGTGTGTGTGTGTGTGTGTGTGTGTGTTTTGTTCTATCTAGGAGAAGCACCATAGCAGTTGCATAGTGACTGAGAAATTTGATTTTTAGGAAATGATTTTTCATATCTGTGAGTGGTCTCTCCATAGCCACTCATCTTTTCTTAAACTTGAGTATAGGAATGAATGAATGAATGATCCCTCCCTCCCTCCCTCCCTCCCTCTCTCTTCATGGGAACGAGTATCTGGTCTTGCATTGAGGGCTCCCCAGTTCTCAGCATCTCCAGCCCAACCTGTCACAAGCTGATCACACATTTGCAAACTTGGGATATATTCTGCTGAATTTTTGGGATAATGAATTTCATCAACTATGGGACTAACTTTGTTCTGACAGGACACTCACAATCTCTCCTCATCACACCCACATAGTGTAACAACTTTGTGTTTCCTCCATAATGTGCTTATTTCTGTCAGGGAACTGAAAGCCAGCCAGCCGGCCAGCCAGCCAGCCAGCCAGCCAGCCAGCCAGCCAGCCAACACTATCTACAAAGCTACAGAGAAACCCTGTCGTGAAAAACCAAAAATAAATAAATAAATAGGCATGGATTTTTTTTAAAAAATCAAACGCAAACTAAGTAGAAATAACTACTTTCAGTATGCCATTCAAGAATTAGGGAACCCTTTATCCCAGCACATGGGAGACACAGGCAGAAGGACATCTGTGAGTTAAAATCCAGACTCATCTACCAAGTGAGATCACAAGACTCGTGCACTGTCTTATAGGTCCTAAACTCCCATGGTCCAGTTTCTAGGGTTGGGGGCCTCTCTATAAAGCCTGGAAATTCACAGAGGTCCACCTGCCTCTGTCTCTTTGATGATAGAATAAAAGATGTGCACCACAATAACCAGGGTCAGTTTCTTGTAGATTTAGTTTAATTTCAAATTTTGTTTGTATCTCTTGGTCTGCACCAAGTGTGTCCCTGTGGGGGTGGGGGGCAGGGAAGTTGTCCTATTTTAGAACATTTTATTTTACTTTTATTTGAGACAGTCTTTCTGGTTGTGTAGAACTTATTTTAATTTCAAATTTTTAAAGAATTTTTTTATGATTTATTTAACTTTATTTTATGTGCAGTCGTGTGAAACTGGATTTACAATCACTTATGAGCTGCTGCCTTGTGGGGGTTACATCTCAGGAGCACAAGAACCCAAATCTGTGCTGTACTCCCTGTCACCAAAAGAGGTCACTAGATCCCCACCATGTGGTTTCTGGACATTCCAGAAATTCCATCTCTCCAGTTCTCATTCTTTCATTGTTCCTCCTGCATGCCTGCGTCTAGTGAGAGAGTGGGCAACTTTCCTCCCTGCTTCTCTGTGTCTGTGTCTGTCACATCCTGGATAGCCAGAGTGCCCGCCACCTCTGCCTGAGATAGATGTGGCTGGCAGCCCTGGGGCTGGGGGAAAGGGAGAGAGTGGGTTCCCTGGAGAGCCTTGGGCAGAGGCTCTGTGGATTCCCTGCCGGAGGCCTCACTGCCTCTGAGGAGCCCATGGGGGAGGGGGAAAGGGAAGGTCAACCAGAGAGTCCTGCCTGGCTTTTGCTTTGCTTTGTTCTTGTTTTTGTTTGTTTGTTTATTTTATTTTCAGGTACAGCTGTGACCAGGTCTGGATCCAGGACAGACTCAAAAGCTAGAGAGAAATCCTGTCTCAGAAAACAAAAATAAATAAATACATAAATAAACACATAAACAAATACATAAACTAATAAATGAATGGATAGATAGATAGATAGATAGATAGATAGATAGATAGATAGATAGCCAGACAGAGAGAGAGATGATAAAACACCTTCAAGATCAGGGAGACCAAGGCTGGCAGATCACTGTAAGTTTAAAGCTACCTTGTTCTGCAGATTGAGATTCAGGACAGGCAAAGTGACATAGAGAAACCCTGTTTTCAAAAAAAAGGTGGGGGCTGGAGAGATGGCTCTGTGGTTAAGAGTGCTGACTGCTCTTCCAGAGGACCCAGGTTCAATTCCTACCACCCACATGGCAGTCAACAGCTGTCTGTAACTCCAAGATCTGACACCCTCAGATAGACATACATGCAGGCAAAACACCAATGCCGACAAAATAAATTATTAGGAAAATAAATATATAAAAAAGGTTGTTTAGCCTTTAATCCCAGCATTAGGAGGCAGAGGCAGATGGCTCTCTGTGAGTCTGAGGCCAGTTTTGTCTACAAAGTGAGTCCCAGGGCATACGCATACAAGGGCACACAACGAAACCCTATGTTGAACAACCACAAATAAACAAACAAATAAAGAGATAATAACAATAAAAATATTTGAGAGTTCAAATAATTGACTTCATCCACAATAAAAGAATATAAAAATAAAAATATCAAACGCATTTGAACGCATCAGCACAGGAGACCGCTTCCTAAATAGAACCCCAGTAGCACAGACACTGAGAGAAACAATTAATAAGTGAGAGAGACCTCCTGAAACTGAAAAGCTTCTGTAAAGCAAAGAACATGGCCAACAAGACAAAATGACGGCCTTACAGAATGGAAAAAGATCTTCACTAACCCCACATCAGACAGAGGTCTGTCTGATCTCCAAAACATACAAAGAACACAAGACATTGGTCATCTCAAGAACAAATAATCTAATTCACAAAATGGAGTACAGACTTAAACAGAGAACTCTCAACCGAGGAATCTAAAATGGCTGAAAGACACTTAAGGAAATGTTCAACATGCTTAGTCATCAGAGAAATGCAAATCAAAACAAGTTTCTAGAAACAAGGAGACAGTTCATAATGTTTCTTTCTTCTTTTTTTTTTTTTTTAATATTTATTTATTACTTATGTATACAATGTTCTGTCTGTGTGTATGCCTGCAGGCCAGAAGAGGACACCAGACCCCATTACAGATGGCTGTGAGCCACCATGTGGTTGCTGGGAATTGAACTCAGGACCTTTGGAAGAGCAGGCAATGCTCTTAACCTCTGAGCCATCTCTCCAGCCCTCTTCTTTTTTTTTTTTAATTTGGGATGGGGGCCTCTCTCCAAAACCTGGGAATTCACAGAGGTACACCTGTCTCTGTCTCTTGGATGATAGAATAAAAGATGTGCACCACAGTGACAATCCAACTAAGTTTTTAGTATCTCATTCTGTTAATTTCATGTACATTTAGTTTCATTTCAAATTTTGTTTGTATCTCTTGGTCTGCACCCAAGTGTGTCCTTGGTGGGGGGGGGGGGCAGGGAAGGTGCCCTATTTCAGAACATTTTACTTAACTTTTATTTGAGACAGTCTTTCCAGTTGTGTAGAACTTAGTTTCATTTCAAATTTTTAATGACCAGGAAGGATGAAAGCATTCAAAAGGACTGGTTCCATATCTGGCAGAGAGGCAGGTGGATCTCTGGGAGTTTGAGGCCAGCCTGGTCGACGAGAGCTAGTTCCAAAGACAGGCTCCAAAGCAACAGAGAAAAACCCTGCCTTGAAAATCAAAACAAAAACACAAACAAAAATAAAAAACATAAATTAAATCTGTGTGTGTGTGTGTGTGTGTGAGTGTGTGTGTGTGTGTGAGAGAGAGAGAAGAGAGAGAGAGAGAGAGAAATGATTAAACAGGAAATAAGAAAAAAACCAAAACCATAATGTCACCAAGATGACAGCCTGGTTTATATAGTGAGTTAAAGGTATTATACAGAGAAACCCTGTACCAAATAAATAATAAAAGAAGAAAACAGAAAAAAAACAAGGAAGGAAGAAAAGAAGGAAAAAAGGAAAGAAGGAAGAAAAACTGGTGTTTTCCTTTTTTTCTTTGTTTATCTCAGGTTATTTTTTTTTTTTATTGCTGCCACAGCAGCAGTATATTTTGGGCAGCTGCCTAGCTGGGTAATGGTGGCAGCACATTTCTTTATTCTCAGTTCTCAGCCCTCAGAGATCAGGAGAGGCAGAGGCAGGCAGATCGCTGTGAGTTTGAGGCTACCTTGTTCTGCAGGCAAAGCGACGACAGACACAGAGAAACTAAAAGTGTGTTTAGTACAGGCCTTTTATTCCGGCACTAGGAGGCAGAGGTAGAGGCAGGGGCAGCTAGATCTCTGTGAGTCTGAGGCCAGCCTTGTCTACAAAGTGAGTTCCAGGGCAAACAAGCATACAAAGGGAATCCCTATGTAGAAAAACCACAAATAAACAAATAATAATAATGATGATGATGATGATAATCTAAGAGCTCAATTAATTGACTTCACCCACAATTCAAAAATTAAAAAATAAAACAAAGAGTGTGTCTGACCGATCAGTGAAAGGACTATGTGGGCCAAGGGGCTGCCACAATTATGGATTGGTGAGAGGGAGGAAAGGAGGGAGGCAGCAAGGGCAGTTCCCAGTCACCTAAATGCCTTTCAAAGACATTTCACCATGGCAACCACTCGCTTGCTTTCTTGGGGTTTCTTTTCTTCAGTAGTTGTGTTTGTACAACCTACCCCACACCCCACTTCTCATCCTAAATACAGAGTCTGAGAAAATTAAAGCAGCTGTGGAAAAATTCCCACTTGGATATCTTTTCCTGCCCAGTAAAACAAAAACGACTATAACAGGGCTGGAGAGATGGCTCAGAGGTTAAGAGCACTGACTGCTTTTCCACAGGTCCTGAGTTCAATTCCCAGCAACCACATGGTGGCTTACAACCATCTATAATGAGACCTGGTGCCCCCTTCTGGCTTGCAGGCACACGTGGAAGGAATGCTATACACATAATATAATAAATAAATTTAAAAAAAAAAAAACGACTATAACAAAAATATGCATATCTAAAAAAAACAAAAAAATAAAAAAAATACATATCTAAGCAGACCAATCAAGTTGTATCCTCACCCTTTATATTATTTATTTATTTATTTATTTATTTATTTATTGGGTTTTCAAGACAAGTTTTCTCTGTAGCTTTGGTGCCTGTCCTGGAACTCCCAGAGATTTGCCTGCCTCTGCCTCCAGAGTGCTGGGATTAAAGGCGTGCGCCACCACTGCCCGCCTTAGACTCACCCTTTAATGGTTCAGCAAGGAGTTCTAGCTGTTAGGAAGGGCTGGTGACCTTGAACTTTACTAGTCTCTGAAATCTGCCTTCTCACTTTTACCAGGTGCCTTCAGGGACAGGAGTGGAGGCCAGGGCCTGTAGCTTTGGCTTGTACATTTACTTCAATTTTAATTTTTTTGTCTTGTTTTTCGAAACAGGGTTTCCCTGGGTAACAGTCCTAGCTGATCTGGAACTAGCTCTTGTAGACCAGGCTGGCTTCCAACTCCCAAGAAATTCACCTGCCTCTGCCCCCTGTGTGCTGGGAATAAAGGCATGTGCCACCACCACATTTATTTAAACCTCTCTCTCGGTGTGCCTGGGTATGTGGGGGAGACAGGGAAGGTGTCATATTTCCAAACATTTTCATAACTGCACTTAGCACTGCACTCTTTTACATTTTATTTTACTTTTAGTTGAGACAGTGTTTCCAGTTGTGTAGTTTAATTTCAATTTCTTAAAGAATTTTTTTTTATGATTTATTTAACCATGCAGGTGCTGGGAATTGAACCCAATTTCTCAGGAAGAGCCAAGAAACTAGCTCTCCAGGCTCTTAATTTAAAAGTTTATTTATGTGTCTCTGGGTGTGCCTGTGCCTGTGATTGTGTTTGGTGTGTGTGTGGGGGGGTATATTTTGACCTCACCAGATGAAGGCATTCAAGAGCACTGGCTCCATATCTGGCAGAGGCAGGATCTCTGGGAGTTTTAGGCCAGCGTGGTCTACAAAAAGGAGCTAGTTCCAAGAACAGTCTCCAAATCAGCAGAGAAACCCTGTCTCATAAAGCAAAACACAAAACCAAACAAGAAATAAATAAATTGAGAGAGAGAGAGAAAGCGAGAGAGAGAGAGAGAGAGAGAGAGAGAGAGAGAGAGAGAGAGAGAGAGAGAGAAGAAATGTGGATTTACAGATAGGAAATAAGAATAAAAAGAGAACGTTACCAACAAGACAGCCTGGACTATAAACTGAGTTCCAGGACAGCTAGGGCTGTTACACAGAGAAATCGTGCCTCAAAAAATACTAAAAGAAGAGAAAAAAAAAAAAGCAAGCAAGCAAGAAAATGCAGGGTTTTTTTCCCCTTTTTTGTCTTTGTTAATTCCAGGCCATTCATTTTAATTTTACTTTTTCTTTTAAGATTATATTTTCAGGGGCTGTAGAGATGGCTCAGAGGTTAAGAGCACTGACTGTTCTTCCAAAGGTCCTGAGTTCAATTCCTAGCAACAATATGGTGGCTCACAACCATCTGTAATGGGGTCTTCTGGCCTGCAGTCATGCATGGAAGGAGTGCTGTATACATAATAAATAATTAATTTAAAAAAAAAGATTGTATTTGCAGCATAAGTGTTCAGAAAGAAGAAGTCCTGGGCCATGTAGTAAAATAGTTTGTCTGAAACACAAATAAAAAGACAGGTCCTGTCTCAAAAACCAAAAAAAAAAAAAAAAAAACAAATTAAAATGTGAAATAAAACCAAGAAGCGGCTTTTTGTTTTGTTTTGTTTTGTTTTCTATGAAACCTGAAAATGGCTGAATTCAACAATTATCCAACTTCAGCAAGAAGGTACTGTTTCCCAGCTTCAACCAGAAAACAGCAAATATGCACATCTAGGCCCTGTCAACAGAAGAGGGCACTAGATTTCCACCATGTGGTTTCTGGAAAGTCCAGAAATTCCATCTCTCCATTTCTGATTCTTTCAATCACTGCAGGCAGGCCTGCATTTAGTGAGAGAGTGGACACCACTCCTCGTTCCTTCCTGTTTCTCACGTGTTCATGTCTCACGTGTTCATGTCATAAACACGCGCACATGTGTTTATGGGGTGGCTTTTGAACTAACCAAGATGACTGGTTCCATATCTGGCAGAGAGGCAGTTGGATCTCTGGGAGTTTGAGGACAGCCTGGTCGACAAGAGCTAGTTCTAAGACAACAGAGAAACCATGCCTTGAAAATCAAAACCAAAACACAAACAAAAATAAATAAATAAATAAATAAATACATACATAAAATAAAACATGAATTAAATGAGAAAGAGAGAGGGAGAAGAAATGTCAATTTGTCAATTTTCAGACCAGTAATAAGAAAAAAGAAAACCATAATGTCACCAAGATGACAGCCTGGTTTATATAGTGAGTTAAAGGTATTATACAGAGAAACCAAAAATAAAAAATAATAAAAGAAGAAAACAGGAAGGAAGGATGGAAGGAAGGAAGGAAGGAAGGAAGGAAGGAAAAATAGGTGCTTTCCTTTTTTTCTTTGTTTATCTCAGGTTATTTATTTTTATTTAATTTTTTTCTAAAATTGCAGCAGCAGCAGTATATTTTGGGCAGCTGACTACTATCATGGAAGCGTTCAGAAAGAAGTCCTGGGCCATGTAGTGAGATAGATTGTCTGGAGCATAAATAAAAAGCCAATTCCTGTCTCAAAAAAAGAAAAAAAAATCAAGTTAAAATGTGAAATAATAAAATAAATAAGGGTGGTTTTTTTTTGTTTCTTGTTTTTTTTTTGTTTGTTTTTTGTTTTTTTGTTTTTGCAATGAGTGAATTCAAGTCAACAACTTTCAGTTTCCCAACTCCAACAGGAAAGGCTGCAGATATCCATATCAAAGAGGTCCAGTGGAGCTGTAGCCACACCCTTTAATGCTTGTGTCCCAAGGACACAGAGTTTAGGAAAGAAATGATCTTGATCTTTTTTTCAGGAGATCTGAAAACTCAAAACAGCAACCAAACACACACCAAGTAGGAAGAAATGACAGAGAGGCAGGGGGAGTTCAAGGCCAGCCTCACCTACCAAGGACATTCCAGGACTGTTCCCTAGATAAACCCTGTCTCACAAAACCAACCAAACACACACACACAAACACACACACACACAAAACCCAGAAGAATAAGGAAAGTGTTCCTGAAACGCCACAAACCAGCTAGATTGCACTTAATAGCAATCAAAAGTGGGTGAAATATAAAATGGAGAGAAATTCTTGGATGAAATCCAACCCTCTTTCTTGGTCAAAGCTGTACAGCCAATAGAACTAGAGGGAGGGAACATGTGTCCATCTCTCAATAAAAAAAGAAAAAAGGCTAGAATCTCACTGTGAGCGTAAAAGATGAAAATCTTACAGCTGACACCATCCAGTCTCAAGTTAGAAAAACTTGAAACAATGCAACAGGAGACAGACAGTTTCCCAATGAACTCTTGCTATTCTCCAGGGGAAGTTTTGTTCCTGAGGGTTTTTTTTTTTTTTTTTTTTGATTTTTCGAGACAGGGTTTCTCTGTAGCTTTGGAGCCTGTCCTGGCACTAGCTCTTCTAGACCAGGCTGGCCTCGAACTCACAGAGATCCACCTGCCTCTGCCTCCCAAGTGTTGGGATAAAGGCATGCGCCACCACCGCCCGGCTCTGAGGGTTTTTGGAACAACTAAAATCCCTCTTATCTTTTTGTTTTGTTTTGTTTTCCATGCCCCCTCAGAGGACACCTGGATGTTTTTTAAGGATTTGGTTTTATTTTATTTAAGTATTTTGTTCCTCAGACATAACTCTGAAAACACTAATACGTAATAGCCAGTTTCTATTCAGTTCAGTTCAGATTTTTACCAAAACCTCCTGTCTGGCATGTCTCTGTCTTTGTTGAGTTCCTGTACTTACAGAAGCCAAGAGATAGCTGGCAGCCATCCATAGAAAATGCCCTCTCCCTTTGAACACGGCCCTCCTTTGGTCTGAGTTTCTCACACAGCTCTGATGATGCAGGAGGATGCCAAGGGCCCAGTTGGTGCCTCAGCCCGATGCCTGCATCTGTGCCTTGGCAGCAGCTATTCATGTCTTGCCACTCAGAGTCAAATTCCCTTAAGTTTAGCCTTCCCTAAGTGCTTGTTCACTTCAGAGGACTCAACCCTCATCTTCCGTGTCCTCCTGGCCTAATTTCTCATATTACTGATTTACTGAGTATGAATCAGTAATATGAGATGTTCTGGAGAGGGAGGAAGGGACATTCATGAAAAAAGTGAGTGTTCAACTAACTAACTCCCCATGGGAGAAGGAAGTAGTGAAAAGATTTTAATGAAGCAGAGAGAAATTTCTGGTTTTGGAAGGAGGAAATCCTGAATGGCTCCCTCTGTGTCGCAGGAGAGACTCCTGGAAAGGAAACCTCAGGTTCCGGTCAGTCGGTCGGTTGGTCAGTTCGGGGAGAAATATTAGCAAGGAGGTAAAGGCCGTGCCTCACGACATCAGCAGTCCCTTCTCTGGAAATTCTACGGTATCCGGAGAGCTCTCGGAATTTTGTGATGTCACTCGTGTCCTAGAAATGCCAAGTGCCCTCAAGATACACTCTCTCGGTGCCTATAAGACTCAGTTCTAGACATGTTGTCTAGAGAATGGAGATCATGGAGAGGCCAGAGGGAGGAAGAAGAAAGCTGACCTCAGATCTCAGAGGAAAACACGGAGAAATAATTAGTGGTCCTGGGGAAGACGAAGTGAGTTCACCACTAGCAGGGACTAGAGAGATTTCTGGATGTGATGGCTTTGAGACTTCCAGGGCTAGGGCTCAGGAACTGGGAGGTTTCTGGAATGAAATAGGTCTGTCTTGTTTCTCTGAGTTCCTAAAGGGCCAACCCACATCAAAGATTCACGATAGTTGATTTGACAAAGTCGGGAATTGACAAGGAGTGCGGAAGGAGTCAGTGAGATTTCAATACCAGCACTGCACATCACCCCCCCCCCCCCCCCCCCCGGTCCGTTTCGTTGTGTAGCAATAATAATAGAGAAAGGGGAGTAGCGCTCTGCCAAAGCCCGTATTTTTTTTTAAATATTTATTTATTTATTTATTTATTAAGTATACAATATTCTGTCTGTGTGTATGTCTGCAGGCCAGAAGAGGGCACCAGACCTCTTTACAGATGGTTGTGAGCCACCATGTGGTTGCCGGGAATTGAACTCAGGACCTTTGGAAGAGCAGGCAATGCTCTTAACCACTGAGCCATCTCTCCAGCCCCCCGTATTTTTTTTTTTAATAGTCCAGGTGTGTTATTTCTTTTTGTACATCAGGCCATGAATTCGTAGGGAATGGGCTCCAGCAGCTCAGGCTCCTTCCTGTTAGTCCTCGCGAAGTGTGCTTCTCTGGGTTCGCTTGAGCTGAACCCAGGTGCCCTTCTCTTTGTCTTCCTTTTCCTTCTGGTTGTTCTCCTTCACCCGCTTCAGAAAGCTGTCTCTGCTCTTCGAGTGCTTGATGTGTTCAATCCGCACATTAATTCTCTTGGCAAGAATCTTGCCCTTAACTGGCTTGTTTACAATGATGCCCACAGCATGCTGGGTGACATTGTAGACTCTTCCGGTTTTGCCGTGGTAACATTTATGGGGCATTCCTTTTTGAACAGTGCCCATTCCCTTGATGTCTATAATATCGCCCTTCTTGTAGATTCGTGGCCAAAGGAACAACTCCATGTTTCCTAAAGGGCCTAGAGAACATATAGCGAGTGCCCCTCCTCTTTCCCTTTGTGTTTGTCATTTTGGCGAGTTACTGAAAGATGGCTACCGCGGCCGAAAGGCCCAAAGCCCATATTTTACCATGCCTTATATCACAGCCATTAGCAGGGTTGAGGCATCAAGTGCTGCAGTCAGTCTGACTCCTGTGGTCCCCTAAGGTTTCTAGCTTCCCAGTTATGAATGACACCCTGGTCTCCAGTTCAGCTTGAGAGCTCTTTAAGAGCCAATGGATGAGAGAGTGGGAAGAGACTGCCTTTTTTTTTCTTTTTCCATTTCTTTCTTTCTTTCTTTTGCTGTTTTGTTTTTCAAGAAAGGGTTTCTTTGTGTATCTTGGGCTGTCCTAAAACTCACTCTGTAAATCAGGCCATCTTTGAATTCACAGAGATCTGTGTGTGTGCTGTGATTAAAGGCATGCACACACCACAGCCCGGCTGAGACTGCAATTTCTTGTTAGCTCTGGGTAAGTGACAATGGCTCTGTGTTGTGAATCTCTGTGAATCCAGACTATGTTATGTCCTTCAATGACATGAGTCTGAAGCATCAAGCACCCATCCCTATACTGCCTGAGGTCTCTGAAGTCACGGTGCATCCTTAAAGGCTTAGAAAGCTTTTCCCTGGTTCACCTTTGTGTGTGTGTGTGTGTGTGTGTGTGTTTTGTTCTATCTAGGAGAAGCACCATAGCAGTTGCATAGTGACTGAGAAATTTGATTTTTAGGAAATGATTTTTCATATCTGTGAGTGGTCTCTCCATAGCCACTCATCTTTTCTTAAACTTGAGTATAGGAATGAATGAATGAATGATCCCTCCCTCCCTCCCTCCCTCCCTCTCTCTTCATGGGAATGAGTATCTGGTCTTGCATTGAGGGCTCCCCAGTTCTCAGCATCTCCAGCCCAACCTGTCACAAGCTGATCACACATTTGCAAACTTGGGATATATTCTGCTGAATTTTTGGGATAATGAATTTCATCAACTATGGGACTAACTTTGTTCTGACAGGACACTCACAATCTCTCCTCATCACACCCACATAGTGTAACAACTTTGTGTTTCCTCCATAATGTGCTTATTTCTGTCAGGGAACTGAAAGCCAGCCAGCCGGCCAGCCAGCCAGCCAGCCAGCCAGCCAGCCAGCCAACACTATCTACAAAGCTACAGAGAAACCCTGTCGTGAAAAACCAAAAATAAATAAATAAATAGGCATGGATTTTTTTTAAAAAATCAAACGCAAACTAAGTAGAAATAACTACTTTCAGTATGCCATTCAAGAATTAGGGAACCCTTTATCCCAGCACGTGGGAGACACAGGCAGAAGGACATCTGTGAGTTAAAATCCAGACTCATCTACCAAGTGAGATCACAAGACTCGTGCACTGTCTTATAGGTCCTAAACTCCCATGGTCCAGTTTCTAGGGTTGGGGGCCTCTCTATAAAGCCTG
The DNA here is from genome assembly GCF_018167655.1 of Microtus oregoni. NCBI lineage: Eukaryota > Metazoa > Chordata > Mammalia > Rodentia > Cricetidae > Microtus > Microtus oregoni. The sequence goes on along the minus strand of NW_024543838.1, from coordinate 546,047 downwards.
GAAATTCACAGAGGTCCACCTGCCTCTGTCTCTTTGATGATAGAATAAAAGATGTGCACCACAATAACCAGGGTCAGTTTCTTGTAGATTTAGTTTAATTTCAAATTTTGTTTGTATCCATTGGTCTGCACCAAGTGTGTCCCTGTGGGGGTGGGGGGCAGGGAAGTTGTCCTATTTTAGAACATTTTATTTTACTTTTATTTGAGACAGTCTTTCTGGTTGTGTAGAACTTATTTTAATTTCAAATTTTTAAAGAATTTTTTTATGATTTATTTAACTTTATTTTATGTGCAGTCGTGTGAAACTGGATTTACAATCACTTATGAGCTGCTGCCTTGTGGGGGTTACATCTCAGGAGCACAAGAACCCAAATCTGTGCTGTACTCCCTGTCACCAAAAGAGGTCACTAGATCCCCACCATGTGGTTTCTGGACATTCCAGAAATTCCATCTCTCCAGTTCTCATTCTTTCATTGTTCCTCCTGCATGCCTGCGTCTAGTGAGAGAGTGGGCAACTTTCCTCCCTGCTTCTCTGTGTCTGTGTCTGTCACATCCTGGATAGCCAGAGTGCCCGCCACCTCTGCCTGAGATAGATGTGGCTGGCAGCCCTGGGGCTGGGGGAAAGGGAGAGAGTGGGTTCCCTGGAGAGCCTTGGGCAGAGGCTCTGTGGATTCCCTGCCGGAGGCCTCACTGCCTCTGAGGAGCCCATGGGGGAGGGGGAAAGGGAAGGTCAACCAGAGAGTCCTGCCTGGCTTTTGCTTTGCTTTGTTTTTGTTTTTGTTTGTTTGTTTATTTTATTTTCAGGTACAGCTGTGACCAGGTCTGGATCCAGGACAGACTCAAAAGCTAGAGAGAAATCCTGTCTCAGAAAACAAAAATAAATAAATACATAAATATACACATAAACAAATACATAAACTAATAAATGAATGGATAGATAGATAGATAGATAGATAGATAGCCAGACAGAGAGAGAGATGATAAAACACCTTCAAGATCAGGGAGACCAAGGCTGGCAGATCACTGTAAGTTTAAAGCTACCTTGTTCTGCAGATTGAGATTCAGGACAGGCAAAGTGACATAGAGAAACCCTGTTTTCAAAAAAAAGGTGGGGGCTGGAGAGATGGCTCTGTGGTTAAGAGTGCTGACTGCTCTTCCAGAGGACCCAGGTTCAATTCCTACCACCCACATGGCAGTCAACAGCTGTCTGTAACTCCAAGATCTGACACCCTCAGATAGACATGCATGCAGGCAAAACACCAATGCCGACAAAATAAATTATTAGGAAAATAAATATATAAAAAAGGTTGTTTAGCCTTTAATCCCAGCATTAGGAGGCAGAGGCAGATGGCTCTCTGTGAGTCTGAGGCCAGTTTTGTCTACAAAGTGAGTCCCAGGGCATACGCATACAAGGGCACACAACGAAACCCTATGTTGAACAACCACAAATAAACAAACAAATAAAGAGATAATAACAATAAAAATATTTGAGAGTTCAAATAATTGACTTCATCCACAATAAAAGAATATAAAAATAAAAATATCAAACGCATTTGAACGCATCAGCACAGGAGACCGCTTCCTAAATAGAACCCCAGTAGCACAGACACTGAGAGAAACAATTAATAAGTGAGAGAGACCTCCTGAAACTGAAAAGCTTCTGTAAAGCAAAGAACATGGCCAACAAGACAAAATGACGGCCTTACAGAATGGAAAAAGATCTTCACTAACCCCACATCAGACAGAGGTCTGTCTGATCTCCAAAACATACAAAGAACACAAGACATTGGTCATCTCAAGAACAAATAATCTAATTCACAAAATGGAGTACAGACTTAAACAGAGAACTCTCAACCGAGGAATCTAAAATGGCTGAAAGACACTTAAGGAAATGTTCAACATGCTTAGTCATCAGAGAAATGCAAATCAAAACAAGTTTCTAGAAACAAGGAGACAGTTCATAATGTTTCTTTCTTCTTTTCTTCCTTCTTTTTTTTTAAATTTGGGATGGGGGCCTCTCTCCAAAACCTGGGAATTCACAGAGGTACACCTGTCTCTGTCTCTTGGATGATAGAATAAAAGATGTGCACCACAGTGACAATCCAACTAAGTTTTTAGTATCTCATTCTGTTAATTTCATGTACATTTAGTTTCATTTCAAATTTTGTTTGTATCTCTTGGTCTGCACCCAAGTGTGTCCTTGGTGGGGGGGGGGGGCAGGGAAGGTGCCCTATTTCAGAACATTTTACTTAACTTTTATTTGAGACAGTCTTTCCAGTTGTGTAGAACTTAGTTTCATTTCAAATTTTTAATGACCAGGAAGGATGAAAGCATTCAAAAGGACTGGTTCCATATCTGGCAGAGAGGCAGGTGGATCTCTGGGAGTTTGAGGCCAGCCTGGTCGACGAGAGCTAGTTCCAAAGACAGGCTCCAAAGCAACAGAGAAAAACCCTGCCTTGAAAATCAAAACAAAAACACAAACAAAAATAAAAAACATAAATTAAATCTGTGTGTGTGTGTGTGTGTGTGAGTGTGTGTGTGTGTGTGTGTGTGAGAGAGAGAGAGAGAGAGAGAGAGAGAGAGAGAGAGAGAGAGAGAGAGAGAGAGAGAGAGAGAGAAATGATTAAACAGGAAATAAGAAAAAAACCAAAACCATAATGTCACCAAGATGACAGCCTGGTTTATATAGTGAGTTAAAGGTATTATACAGAGAAACCCTGTACCAAAAAAATAATAAAAGAAGAAAACAGAAAAAAAACAAGGAAGGAAGAAAAGAAGGAAAAAAGGAAAGAAGGAAGAAAAACTGGTGTTTTCCTTTTTTTCTTTGTTTATCCCAGGTTATTTTTTTTTTTATTGCTGCCGCAGCAGCAGTATATTTTGGGCAGCTGCCTAGCTGGGTAATGGTGGCAGCACATTTCTTTATTCTCAGTTCTCAGCCCTCAGAGATCAGGAGAGGCAGAGGCAGGCAGATCGCTGTGAGTTTGAGGCTACCTTGTTCTGCAGGCAAAGCGACGACAGACACAGAGAAACTAAAAGTGTGTTTAGTACAGGCCTTTTATTCCGGCACTAGGAGGCAGAGGTAGAGGCAGGGGCAGCTAGATCTCTGTGAGTCTGAGGCCTGCCTTGTCTACAAAGTGAGTTCCAGGGCAAACAAGCATACAAAGGGAATCCCTATGTAGAAAAACCACAAATAAACAAATAATAATAATGATGATGATGATGATAATCTAAGAGCTCAATTAATTGACATCACCCACAATTCAAAAATTAAAAAATAAAACAAAGAGTGTGTCTGACCGATCAGTGAAAGGACTATGTGGGCCAAGGGGCTGCCACAATTATGGATTGGTGAGAGGGAGGAAAGGAGGGAGGCAGCAAGGGCAGTTCCCAGTCACCTAAATGCCTTTCAAAGACATTTCACCATGGCAACCACTCGCTTGCTTTCTTGGGGTTTCTTTTCTTCAGTAGTTGTGTTTGTACAACCTACCCCACACCCCACTTCTCATACTAAATACAGAGTCTGAGAAAATTAAAGCAGCTGTGGAAAAATTCCCACTTGGATATCTTTTCCTGCCCAGTAAAACAAAAACGACTATAACAGGGCTGGAGAGATGGCTCAGAGGTTAAGAGCACTGACTGCTTTTCCACAGGTCCTGAGTTCAATTCCCAGCAACCACATGGTGGCTTACAACCATCTATAATGAGACCTGGTGCCCCCTTCTGGCTTGCAGGCACACGTGGAAGGAATGCTATACACATAATATAATAAATAAATTAAAAAAAAAAACGACTATAACAAAAATATGCATATCTAAAAAAAACAAAAAAAATAAAAAAAATACATATCTAAGCAGACCAATCAAGTTGTAGCCTCACCCTTTATATTATTTATTTATTTATTTATTTATTTATTTATTTATTGGCTTTTCAAGACAAGTTTTCTCTGTAGCTTTGGTGCCTGTCCTGGAACTCCCAGAGATTTGCCTGCCTCTGCCTCCAGAGTGCTGGGATTAAAGGCGTGCGCCACCACTGCCCGCCTTAGACTCACCCTTTAATGGTTCAGCAAGGAGTTCTAGCTGTTAGGAAGGGCTGGTGACCTTGAACTTTACTAGTCTCTGAAATCTGCCTTCTCACTTTTACCAGGTGCCTTCAGGGACAGGAGTGGAGGCCAGGGCCTGTAGCTTTGGCTTGTACATTTACTTCAATTTTAATTTTTTTGTCTTGTTTTTCGAAACAGGGTTTCCCTGGGTAACAGTCCTAGCTGATCTGGAACTAGCTCTTGTAGACCAGGCTGGCTTCCAACTCCCAAGAAATTCACCTGCCTCTGCCCCCTGTGTGCAGGGAATAAAGGCATGTGCCACCACCACATTTATTTAAACCTCTCTCTCGGTGTGCCTGTGTATGTGGGGGAGACAGGGAAGGTGTCATATTTCCAAACATTTTCATAACTGCACTTAGCACTGCACTCTTTTACATTTTATTTTACTTTTAGTTGAGACAGTGTTTCCAGTTGTGTAGTTTAATTTCAATTTCTTAAAGAATTTTTTTTTATGATTTATTTAACCATGCAGGTGCTGGGAATTGAACCCAATTTCTCAGGAAGAGCCAAGAAACTAGCTCTCCAGGCTCTTAATTTAAAAGTTTATTTATGTGTCTCTGGGTGTGCCTGTGCCTGTGATTGTGTTTGGTGTGTGTGGGGGGGGTATATTTTGACCTCACCAGATGAAGGCATTCAAGAGCACTGGCTCCATATCTGGCAGAGGCAGGATCTCTGGGAGTTTTAGGCCAGCGTGGTCTACAAAAAGGAGCTAGTTCCAAGAACAGTCTCCAAATCAGCAGAGAAACCCTGTCTCATAAAGCAAAACACAAAACCAAACAAGAAATAAATAAATTGAGAGAGAGAGAGAAAGCGAGAGAGAGAGAGAGAGAGAGAGAGAGAGAGAGAGAGAGAGAGAGGAAATGTGGATTTACAGATAGGAAATAAGAATAAAAAGAGAACGTTACCAACAAGACAGCCTGGACTATAAACTGAGTTCCAGGACAGCTAGGGCTGTTACACAGAGAAATCGTGCCTCAAAAAATACTAAAAGAAGAGAAAAAAAAAAAAGCAAGCAAGCAAGAAAATGCAGGGTTTTTTTCCCCTTTTTTGTCTTTGTTAATTCCAGGCCATTCATTTTAATTTTACTTTTTCTTTTAAGATTATATTTTCAGGGGCTGTAGAGATGGCTCAGAGGTTAAGAGCACTGACTGTTCTTCCAAAGGTCCTGAGTTCAATTCCTAGCAACAATATGGTGGCTCACAACCATCTGTAATGGGGTCTTCTGGCCTGCAGTCATGCATGGAAGGAGTGCTGTATACATAATAAATAATTAATTTAAAAAAAAGATTGTATTTGCAGCATAAGTGTTCAGAAAGAAGAAGTCCTGGGCCATGTAGTAAAATAGTTTGTCTGAAACACAAATAAAAAGACAGGTCCTGTCTCAAAAACCAAAAAAAAAAAAAAAAAAAAAAAACAAATTAAAATGTGAAATAAAACCAAGAAGGGGCTTTTTGTTTTGTTTTGTTTTGTTTTCTATGAAACCTGAAAATGGCTGAATTCAACAATTATCCAACTTCAGCAAGAAGGTACTGTTTCCCAGCTTCAACCAGAAAACAGCAAATATGCACATCTAGGCCCTGTCAACAGAAGAGAGCACTAGATTTCCACCATGTGGTTTCTGGAAAGTCCAGAAATTCCATCTCTCCATTTCTGATTCTTTCAATCACTGCAGGCAGGCCTGCATTTAGTGAGAGAGTGGACACCACTCCTCGTTCCTTCCTGTTTCTCACGTGTTCATGTCTCACGTGTTCATGTCATAAACACGCGCACATGTGTTTATGGGGTGGCTTTTGAACTAACCAAGATGACTGGTTCCATATCTGGCAGAGAGGCAGTTGGATCTCTGGGAGTTTGAGGACAGCCTGGTCGACAAGAGCTAGTTCTAAGACAACAGAGAAACCATGCCTTGAAAATCAAAACCAAAACACAAACAAAAATAAATAAATAAATAAATAAATGAATAAATACATAAAATAAAACATGAATTAAATGAGAAAGAGAGAGGGAGAAGAAATGTCAATTTGTCAATTTTCAGACCAGAAATAAGAAAAAAGAAAACCATAATGTCACCAAGATGACAGCCTGGTTTATATAGTGAGTTAAAGGTATTATACAGAGAAACCAAAAATAAAAAATAATAAAAAAAGAAAACAGGGCAGAAGGAAGGAAGGAAGGAAGGAAGGAAAAATAGGTGCTTTCCTTTTTTTCTTTGTTTATCTCAGGTTATTTATTTTTATTTAATTTTTTTCTAAAATTGCAGCAGCAGCAGTATATTTTGGGCAGCTGACTACTATCATGGAAGCGTTCAGAAAGAAGTCCTGGGCCATGTAGTGAGATAGATTGTCTGGAGCATAAATAAAAAGCCAATTCCTGTCTCAAAAAAAGAAAAAAAAATCAAGTTAAAATGTGAAATAATAAAATAAATAAGGGTGGTTTTTTTTTGTTTCTTGTTTTTTTTTTGTTTGTTTTTTGTTTTTTTGTTTTTGCAATGAGTGAATTCAAGTCAACAACTTTCAGTTTCCCAACTCCAACAGGAAAGGCTGCAGATATCCATATCAAAGAGGTCCAGTGGAGCTGTAGCCACACCCTTTAATGCTTGTGTCCCAAGGACACAGAGTTTAGGAAAGAAATGATCTTGATCTTTTTTTCAGGAGATCTGAAAACTCAAAACAGCAACCAAACACACACCAAGTAGGAAGAAATGACAGAGAGGCAGGGGGAGTTCAAGGCCAGCCTCACCTACCAAGGACATTCCAGGACTGTTCCCTAGATAAACCCTGTCTCACAAAACCAACCAAACACACACACACAAACACACACACACACAAAACCCAGAAGAATAAGGAAAGTGTTCCTGAAACGCCACAAACCAGCTAGATTGCACTTAATAGCAATCAAAAGTGGGTGAAATATAAAATGGAGAGAAATTCTTGGATGAAATCCAACCCTCTTTCTTGGTCAAAGCTGTACAGCCAATAGAACTAGAGGGAGGGAACATGTGTCCATCTCTCAATAAAAAAAGAAAAAAGGCTAGAATCTCACTGTGAGCGTAAAAGATGAAAATCTTACAGCTGACACCATCCAGTCTCAAGTTAGAAAAACTTGAAACAATGCAACAGGAGACAGACAGTTTCCCAATGAACTCTTGCTATTCTCCAGGGGAAGTTTTGTTCCTGAGGGTTTTTTTTTTTTTTTTTTTTGATTTTTCGAGACAGGGTTTCTCTGTAGCTTTGGAGCCTGTCCTGGCACTAGCTCTTCTAGACCAGGTTGGCCTCGAACTCACAGAGATCCACCTGCCTCTGCCTCCCAAGTGTTGGGATAAAGGCATGCGCCACCACCGCCCGGCTCTGAGGGTTTTTGGAACAACTAAAATCCCTCTTATCTTTTTGTTTTGTTTTGTTTTCCATGCCCCCTCAGAGGACACCTGGATGTTTTTTAAGGATTTGGTTTTATTTTATTTAAGTATTTTGTTCCTCAGACATAACTCTGAAAACACTAATACGTAATAGCCAGTTTCTATTCAGTTCAGTTCAGATTTTTACCAAAACCTCCTGTCTGGCATGTCTCTGTCTTTGTTGAGTTCCTGTACTTACAGAAGCCAAGAGATAGCTGGCAGCCATCCATAGAAAATGCCCTCTCCCTTTGAACACGGCCCTCCTTTGGTCTGAGTTTCTCACACAGCTCTGATGATGCAGGAGGATGCCAAGGGCCCAGTTGGTGCCTCAGCCCGATGCCTGCATCTGTGCCTTGGCAGCAGCTATTCATGTCTTGCCACTCAGAGTCAAATTCCCTTAAGTTTAGCCTTCCCTAAGTGCTTGTTCACTTCAGAGGACTCAACCCTCATCTTCCGTGTCCTCCTGGCCTAATTTCTCATATTACTGATTTACTGAGTATGAATCAGTAATATGAGATGTTCTGGAGAGGGAGGAAGGGACATTCATGAAAAAAGTGAGTGTTCAACTAACTAACTCCCCATGGGAGAAGGAAGTAGTGAAAAGATTTTAATGAAGCAGAGAGAAATTTCTGGTTTTGGAAGGAGGAAATCCTGAATGGCTCCCTCTGTGTCGCAGGAGAGACTCCTGGAAAGGAAACCTCAGGTTCCGGTCAGTCGGTCGGTTGGTCAGTTCGGGGAGAAATATTAGCAAGGAGGTAAAGGCCGTGCCTCACGACATCAGCAGTCCCTTCTCTGGAAATTCTACGGTATCCGGAGAGCTCTCGGAATTTTGTGATGTCACTCGTGTCCTAGAAATGCCAAGTGCCCTCAAGATACACTCTCTCGGTGCCTATAAGACTCAGTTCTAGACATGTTGTCTAGAGAATGGAGATCATGGAGAGGCCAGAGGGAGGAAGAAGAAAGCTGACCTCAGATCTCAGAGGAAAACACGGAGAAATAATTAGTGGTCCTGGGGAAGACGAAGTGAGTTCACCACTAGCAGGGACTAGAGAGATTTCTGGATGTGATGGCTTTGAGACTTCCAGGGCTAGGGCTCAGGAACTGGGAGGTTTCTGGAATGAAATAGGTCTGTCTTGTTTCTCTGAGTTCCTAAAGGGCCAACCCACATCAAAGATTCACGATAGTTGATTTGACAAAGTCGGGAATTGACAAGGAGTGCGGAAGGAGTCAGTGAGATTTCAATACCAGCACTGCACATCACATCCCCCCCCCCCCCCCCCCGGTCCGTTTCGTTGTGTAGCAATAATAATAGAGAAAGGGGAGTAGCGCTCTGCCAAAGCCCGTATTTTTTTTTAAATATTTATTTATTTATTTATTTATTAAGTATACAATATTCTGTCTGTGTGTATGTCTGCAGGCCAGAAGAGGGCACCAGACCTCTTTACAGATGGTTGTGAGCCACCATGTGGTTGCCGGGAATTGAACTCAGGACCTTTGGAAGAGCAGGCAATGCTCTTAACCACTGAGCCATCTCTCCAGCCCCCCGTATTTTTTTTTTAATAGTCCAGGTGTGTTATTTCTTTTTGTACATCAGGCCATGAATTCGTAGGGAATGGGCTCCAGCAGCTCAGGCTCCTTCCTGTTAGTCCTCGCGAAGTGTGCTTCTCTGGGTTCGCTTGAGCTGAACCCAGGTGCCCTTCTCTTTGTCTTCCTTTTCCTTCTGGTTGTTCTCCTTCACCCGCTTCAGAAAGCTGTCTCTGCTCTTCGAGTGCTTGATGTGTTCAATCCGCACATTAATTCTCTTGGCAAGAATCTTGCCCTTAACTGGCTTGTTTACAGGATGCCCACAGCATGCTGGGTGACATTGTAGACTCTTCCGGTTTTGCCGTGGTAACATTTATGGGGCATTCCTTTTTGAACAGTGCCCATTCCCTTGATGTCTATAATATCGCCCTTCTTGTAGATTCGTGGCCAAAGGAACAACTCCATGTTTCCTAAAGGGCCTAGAGAACATATAGCGAGTGCCCCTCCTCTTTCCCTTTGTGTTTGTCATTTTGGCGAGTTACTGAAAGATGGCTACCGCGGCCGAAAGGCCCAAAGCCCATATTTTACCATGCCTTATATCACAGCCATTAGCAGGGTTGAGGCATCAAGTGCTGCAGTCAGTCTGACTCCTGTGGTCCCCTAAGGTTTCTAGCTTCCCAGTTATGAATGACACCCTGGTCTCCAGTTCAGCTTGAGAGCTCTTTAAGAGCCAATGGATGAGAGAGTGGGAAGAGACTGCCTTTTTTTTTCTTTTTCCATTTCTTTCTTTCTTTCTTTTGCTGTTTTGTTTTGTTTTTCAAGAAAGGGTTTCTTTGTGTATCTTGGGCTGTCCTAAAACTCACTCTGTAAATCAGGCCATCTTTGAATTCACAGAGATCTGTGTGTGTGCTGTGATTAAAGGCATGCACACACCACAGCCCGGCTGAGACTGCAATTTCTTGTTAGCTCTGGGTAAGTGACAATGGCTCTGTGTTGTGAATCTCTGTGAATCCAGACTATGTTATGTCCTTCAATGACATGAGTCTGAAGCATCAAGCACCCATCCCTATACTCCCTGAGGTCTCTGAAGTCACGGTGCATCCTTAAAGGCTTAGAAAGCTTTTCCCTGGTTCACCTTTGTGTGTGTGTGTGTGTGTGTGTGTGTGTGTGTGTGTGTGTCTTGTTCTATCTAGGAGAAGCACCATAGCAGTTGCATAGTGACTGAGAAATTTGATTTTTAGGAAATGATTTTTCATATCTGTGAGTGGTCTCTCCATAGCCACTCATCTTTTCTTAAACTTGAGTATAGGAATGAATGAATGAATGATCCCTCCCTCCCTCCCTCCCTCCCTCCCTCTCTCTTCATGGGAACGAGTATCTGGTCTTGCATTGAGGGCTCCCCAGTTCTCAGCATCTCCAGCGCAACCTGTCACAAGCTGATCACACATTTGCAAACTTGGGATATATTCTGCTGAATTTTTGGGATAATGAATTTCATCAACTATGGGACTAACTTTGTTCTGACAGGACACTCACAATCTCTCCTCATCACACCCACATAGTGTAACAACTTTGTGGTTCCTCCATAATGTGCTTATTTCTGTCAGGGAACTGAAAGCCAGCCAGCCAGCCAGCCAGCCAGCCAGCCAGCCAACACTATCTACAAAGCTACAGAGAAACCCTGTCGTGAAAAACCAAAAATAAATAAATAAATAGGCATGGATTTTTTTTAAAAAAATCAAACGCAAACTAAGTAGAAATAACTACTTTCAGTATGCCATTCAAGAATTAGGGAACCCTTTATCCCAGCACGTGGGAGACACAGGCAGAAGGACATCTGTGAGTTAAAATCCAGACTCATCTACCAAGTGAGATCACAAGACTCGTGCACTGTCTTATAGGTCCTAAACTCCCATGGTCCAGTTTCTAGGGTTGGGGGCCTCTCTATAAAGCCTGGAAATTCACAGAGGTCCACCTGCCTCTGTCTCTTTGATGATAGAATAAAAGATGTGCACCACAATAACCAGGGTCAGTTTCTTGTAGATTTAGTTTAATTTCAAATTTTGTTTGTATCTCTTGGTCTGCACCAAGTGTGTCCCTGTGGGGGTGGGGGGCAGGGAAGTTGTCCTATTTTAGAACATTTTATTTTACTTTTATTTGAGACAGTCTTTCTGGTTGTGTAGAACTTATTTTAATTTCAAATTTTTAAAGAATTTTTTTATGATTTATTTAACTTTATTTTATGTGCAGTCGTGTGAAACTGGATTTACAATCACTTATGAGCTGCTGCCTTGTGGGGGTTACATCTCAGGAGCACAAGAACCCAAATCTGTGCTGTACTCCCTGTCACCAAAAGAGGTCACTAGATCCCCACCATGTGGTTTCTGGACATTCCAGAAATTCCATCTCTCCAGTTCTCATTCTTTCATTGTTCCTCCTGCATGCCTGCGTCTAGTGAGAGAGTGGGCAACTTTCCTCCCTGCTTCTCTGTGTCTGTGTCTGTCACATCCTGGATAGCCAGAGTGCCCGCCACCTCTGCCTGAGATAGATGTGGCTGGCAGCCCTGGGGCTGGGGGAAAGGGAGAGAGTGGGTTCCCTGGAGAGCCTTGGGCAGAGGCTCTGTGGATTCCCTGCCGGAGGCCTCACTGCCTCTGAGGAGCCCATGGGGGAGGGGGAAAGGGAAGGTCAACCAGAGAGTCCTGCCTGGCTTTTGCTTTGCTTTGTTTTTGTTTTTGTTTGTTTGTTTATTTTATTTTCAGGTACAGCTGTGACCAGGTCTGGATCCAGGACAGACTCAAAAGCTAGAGAGAAATCCTGTCTCAGAAAACAAAAATAAATAAATACATAAATAAACACATAAACAAATACATAAACTAATAAATGAATGGATAGATAGATAGATAGATAGCCAGACAGAGAGAGAGATGATAAAACACCTTCAAGATCAGGGAGACCAAGGCTGGCAGATCACTGTAAGTTTAAAGCTACCTTGTTCTGCAGATTGAGATTCAGGACAGGCAAAGTGACATAGAGAAACCCTGTTTTCAAAAAAAAGGTGGGGGCTGGAGAGATGGCTCTGCGGTTAAGAGTGCTGACTGCTCTTCCAGAGGACCCAGGTTCAATTCCTACCACCCACATGGCAGTCAACAGCTGTCTGTAACTCCAAGATCTGACACCCTCAGATAGACATACATGCAGGCAAAACACCAATGCCGACAAAATAAATTATTAGGAAAATAAATATATAAAAAAGGTTGTTTAGCCTTTAATCCCAGCATTAGGAGGCAGAGGCAGATGGCTCTCTGTGAGTCTGAGGCCAGTTTTGTCTACAAAGTGAGTCCCAGGGCATACGCATACAAGGGCACACAACGAAACCCTATGTTGAACAACCACAAATAAACAAACAAATAAAGAGATAATAACAATAAAAATATTTGAGAGTTCAAATAATTGACTTCATCCACAATAAAAGAATATAAAAATAAAAATATCAAACGCATTTGAACGCATCAGCACAGGAGACCGCTTCCTAAATAGAACCCCAGTAGCACAGACACTGAGAGAAACAATTAATAAGTGAGAGAGACCTCCTGAAACTGAAAAGCTTCTGTAAAGCAAAGAACACGGCCAACAAGACAAAATGACGGCCTTACAGAATGGAAAAAGATCTTCACTAACCCCACATCAGACAGAGGTCTGTCTGATCTCCAAAACATACAAAGAACACAAGACATTGGTCATCTCAAGAACAAATAATCTAATTCACAAAATGGAGTACAGACTTAAACAGAGAACTCTCAACCGAGGAATCTAAAATGGCTGAAAGACACTTAAGGAAATGTTCAACATGCTTAGTCATCAGAGAAATGCAAATCAAAACAAGTTTCTAGAAACAAGGAGACAGTTCATAATGTTTCTTTCTTCTTTTTTTTTTAATTTGGGATGGGGGCCTCTCTCCAAAACCTGGGAATTCACAGAGGTACACCTGTCTCTGTCTCTTGGATGATAGAATAAAAGATGTGCACCACAGTGACAATCCAACTAAGTTTTTAGTATCTCATTCTGTTAATTTCATGTACATTTAGTTTCATTTCAAATTTTGTTTGTATCTCTTGGTCTGCACCCAAGTGTGTCCTTGGTGGGGGGGGGGGCAGGGAAGGTGCCCTATTTCAGAACATTTTACTTAACTTTTATTTGAGACAGTCTTTCCAGTTGTGTAGAACTTAGTTTCATTTCAAATTTTTAATGACCAGGAAGGATGAAAGCATTCAAAAGGACTGGTTCCATATCTGGCAGAGAGGCAGGTGGATCTCTGGGAGTTTGAGGCCAGCCTGGTCGACGAGAGCTAGTTCCAAAGACAGGCTCCAAAGCAACAGAGAAAAACCCTGCCTTGAAAATCAAAACAAAAACACAAACAAAAATAAAAAACATAAATTAAATCTGTGTGTGTGTGTGTGTGTGTGAGTGTGTGTGTGTGTGTGAGAGAGAGAGAAGAGAGAGAGAGAGAGAGAGAGAAATGATTAAACAGGAAATAAGAAAAAAACCAAAACCATAATGTCACCAAGATGACAGCCTGGTTTATATAGTGAGTTAAAGGTATTATACAGAGAAACCCTGTACCAAATAAATAATAAAAGAAGAAAACAGAAAAAAAACAAGGAAGGAAGAAAAGAAGGAAAAAAGGAAAGAAGGAAGAAAAACTGGTGTTTTCCTTTTTTTCTTTGTTTATCTCAGGTTATTTTTTTTTTTTTTTTTTATTGCTGCCGCAGCAGCAGTATATTTTGGGCAGCTGCCTAGCTGGGTAATGGTGGCAGCACATTTCTTTATTCTCAGTTCTCAGCCCTCAGAGATCAGGAGAGGCAGAGGCAGGCAGATCGCTGTGAGTTTGAGGCTACCTTGTTCTGCAGGCAAAGCGACGACAGACACAGAGAAACTAAAAGTGTGTTTAGTACAGGCCTTTTATTCCGGCACTAGGAGGCAGAGGTAGAGGCAGGGGCAGCTAGATCTCTGTGAGTCTGAGGCCAGCCTTGTCTACAAAGTGAGTTCCAGGGCAAACAAGCATACAAAGGGAATCCCTATGTAGAAAAACCACAAATAAACAAATAATAATAATGATGATGATGATGATAATCTAAGAGCTCAATTAATTGACTTCACCCACAATTCAAAAATTAAAAAATAAAACAAAGAGTGTGTCTGACCGATCAGTGAAAGGACTATGTGGGCCAAGGGGCTGCCACAATTATGGATTGGTGAGAGGGAGGAAAGGAGGGAGGCAGCAAGGGCAGTTCCCAGTCACCTAAATGCCTTTCAAAGACATTTCACCATGGCAACCACTCGCTTGCTTTCTTGGGGTTTCTTTTCTTCAGTAGTTGTGTTTGTACAACCTACCCCACACCCCACTTCTCATACTAAATACAGAGTCTGAGAAAATTAAAGCAGCTGTGGAAAAATTCCCACTTGGATATCTTTTCCTGCCCAGTAAAACAAAAACGACTATAACAGGGCTGGAGAGATGGCTCAGAGGTTAAGAGCACTGACTGCTTTTCCACAGGTCCTGAGTTCAATTCCCAGCAACCACATGGTGGCTTACAACCATCTATAATGAGACCTGGTGCCCCCTTCTGGCTTGCAGGCACACGTGGAAGGAATGCTATACACATAATATAATAAATAAATTTTAAAAAAAAAACGACTATAACAAAAATATGCATATCTAAAAAAAACAAAAAAATAAAAAAAATACATATCTAAGCAGAACAATCAAGTTGTAGCCTCACCCTTTATATTATTTATTTATTTATTTATTTATTTATTTATTGGCTTTTCAAGACAAGTTTTCTCTGTAGCTTTGGTGCCTGTCCTGGAACTCCCAGAGATTTGCCTGCCTCTGCCTCCAGAGTGCTGGGATTAAAGGCGTGCGCCACCACTGCCCGCCTTAGACTCACCCTTTAATGGTTCAGCAAGGAGTTCTAGCTGTTAGGAAGGGCTGGTGACCTTGAACTTTACTAGTCTCTGAAATCTGCCTTCTCACTTTTACCAGGTGCCTTCAGGGACAGGAGTGGAGGCCAGGGCCTGTAGCTTTGGCTTGTACATTTACTTCAATTTTAATTTTTTTGTCTTGTTTTTCGAAACAGGGTTTCCCTGGGTAACAGTCCTAGCTGATCTGGAACTAGCTCTTGTAGACCAGGCTGGCTTCCAACTCCCAAGAAATTCACCTGCCTCTGCCCCCTGTGTGCTGGGAATAAAGGCATGTGCCACCACCACATTTATTTAAACCTCTCTCTCGGTGTGCCTGTGTATGTGGGGGAGACAGGGAAGGTGTCATATTTCCAAACATTTTCATAACTGCACTTAGCACTGCACTCTTTTACATTTTATTTTACTTTTAGTTGAGACAGTGTTTCCAGTTGTGTAGTTTAATTTCAATTTCTTAAAGAATTTTTTTTTATGATTTATTTAACCATGCAGGTGCTGGGAATTGAACCCAATTTCTCAGGAAGAGCCAAGAAACTAGCTCTCCAGGCTCTTAATTTAAAAGTTTATTTATGTGTCTCTGGGTGTGCCTGTGCCTGTGATTGTGTTTGGTGTGTGTGTGGGGGGGTATATTTTGACCTCACCAGATGAAGGCATTCAAGAGCACTGGCTCCATATCTGGCAGAGGCAGGATCTCTGGGAGTTTTAGGCCAGCGTGGTCTACAAAAAGGAGCTAGTTCCAAGAACAGTCTCCAAATCAGCAGAGAAACCCTGTCTCATAAAGCAAAACACAAAACCAAACAAGAAATAAATAAATTGAGAGAGAGAGAGAAAGCGAGAGAGAGAGAGAGAGAGAGAGAGAGAGAGAGAGAGAGAGAGAGAGAGAAGAAATGTGGATTTACAGATAGGAAATAAGAATAAAAAGAGAACGTTACCAACAAGACAGCCTGGACTATAAACTGAGTTCCAGGACAGCTAGGGCTGTTACACAGAGAAATCGTGCCTCAAAAAATACTAAAAGAAGAGAAAAAAAAAAAAGCAAGCAAGCAAGAAAATGCAGGGTTTTTTTCCCCTTTTTTGTCTTTGTTAATTCCAGGCCATTCATTTTAATTTTACTTTTTCTTTTAAGATTATATTTTCAGGGGCTGTAGAGATGGCTCAGAGGTTAAGAGCACTGACTGTTCTTCCAAAGGTCCTGAGTTCAATTCCTAGCAACAATATGGTGGCTCACAACCATCTGTAATGTGGTCTTCTGGCCTGCAGTCATGCATGGAAGGAGTGCTGTATACATAATAAATAATTAATTTAAAAAAAAGATTGTATTTGCAGCATAAGTGTTCAGAAAGAAGAAGTCCTGGGCCATGTAGTAAAATAGTTTGTCTGAAACACAAATAAAAAGACAGGTCCTGTCTCAAAAACCAAAAAAAAAAAAAAAAAAAACAAATTAAAATGTGAAATAAAACCAAGAAGGGGCTTTTTGTTTTGTTTTGTTTTGTTTTCTATGAAACCTGAAAATGGCTGAATTCAACAATTATCCAACTTCAGCAAGAAGGTACTGTTTCCCAGCTTCAACCAGAAAACAGCAAATATGCACATCTAGGCCCTGTCAACAGAAGAGAGCACTAGATTTCCACCATGTGGTTTCTGGAAAGTCCAGAAATTCCATCTCTCCATTTCTGATTCTTTCAATCACTGCAGGCAGGCCTGCATTTAGTGAGAGAGTGGACACCACTCCTCGTTCCTTCCTGTTTCTCACGTGTTCATGTCTCACGTGTTCATGTCATAAACACGCGCACATGTGTTTATGGGGTGGCTTTTGAACTAACCAAGATGACTGGTTCCATATCTGGCAGAGAGGCAGTTGGATCTCTGGGAGTTTGAGGACAGCCTGGTCGACAAGAGCTAGTTCTAAGACAACAGAGAAACCATGCCTTGAAAATCAAAACCAAAACACAAACAAAAATAAATAAATAAATAAATAAATAAATGAATAAATACATAAAATAAAACATGAATTAAATGAGAAAGAGAGAGGGAGAAGAAATGTCAATTTGTCAATTTTCAGACCAGAAATAAGAAAAAAGAAAACCATAATGTCACCAAGATGACAGCCTGGTTTATATAGTGAGTTAAAGGTATTATACAGAGAAACCAAAAATAAAAAATAATAAAAGAAGAAAACAGGAAGGAAGGAAGGAAGGAAGGAAGGAAGGAAAAATAGGTGCTTTCCTTTTTTTCTTTGTTTATCTCAGGTTATTTATTTTTATTTAATTTTTTTCTAAAATTGCAGCAGCAGCAGTATATTTTGGGCAGCTGACTACTATCATGGAAGCGTTCAGAAAGAAGTCCTGGGCCATGTAGTGAGATAGATTGTCTGGAGCATAAATAAAAAGCCAATTCCTGTCTCAAAAAAAGAAAAAAAAATCAAGTTAAAATGTGAAATAATAAAATAAATAAGGGTGGTTTTTTTTTGTTTCTTGTTTTTTTTTTTGTTTGTTTTTTGATTTTTTGTTTTTTTGTTTTTGCAATGAGTGAATTCAAGTCAACAACTTTCAGTTTCCCAACTCCAACAGGAAAGGCTGCAGATATCCATATCAAAGAGGTCCAGTGGAGCTGTAGCCACACCCTTTAATGCTTGTGTCCCAAGGACACAGAGTTTAGGAAAGAAATGATCTTGATCTTTTTTTCAGGAGATCTGAAAACTCAAAACAGCAACCAAACACACACCAAGTAGGAAGAAATGACAGAGAGGCAGGGGGAGTTCAAGGCCAGCCTCACCTACCAAGGACATTCCAGGACTGTTCCCTAGATAAACCCTGTCTCACAAAACCAACCAAACACACACACACAAACACACACACACACAAAACCCAGAAGAATAAGGAAAGTGTTCCTGAAACACCACAAACCAGCTAGATTGCACTTAATAGCAATCAAAAGTGGGTGAAATATAAAATGGAGAGAAATTCTTTGATGAAATCCAACCCTCTTTCTTGGTCAAAGCTGTACAGCCAATAGAACTAGAGGGAGGGAACATGTGTCCATCTCTCAATAAAAAAAGAAAAAAGGCTAGAATCTCACTGTGAGCGTAAAAGATGAAAATCTTACAGCTGACACCATCCAGTCTCAAGTTAGAAAAACTTGAAACGATGCAACAGGAGACAGACAGTTTCCCAATGAACTCTTGCTATTCTCCAGGGGAAGTTTTGTTCCTGAGGGTTTTTTTTTTTTTTTTTTTTTTTGATTTTTCGAGACAGGGTTTCTCTGTAGCTTTGGAGCCTGTCCTGGCACTAGCTCTTCTAGACCAGGCTGGCCTCGAACTCACAGAGATCCACCTGCCTCTGCCTCCCAAGTGTTGGGATAAAGGCATGCGCCACCACCGCCCAGCTCTGAGGGTTTTTGGAACAACTAAAATCCCTCTTATCTTTTTGTTTTGTTTTGTTTTCCATGCCCCCTCAGAGGACACCTGGATGTTTTTTAAGGATTTGGTTTTATTTTATTTAAGTATTTTGTTCCTCAGACATAACTCTGAAAACACTAATACGTAATAGCCAGTTTCTATTCAGTTCAGTTCAGATTTTTACCAAAACCTCCTGTCTGGCATGTCTCTGTCTTTGTTGAGTTCCTGTACTTACAGAAGCCAAGAGATAGCTGGCAGCCATCCATAGAAAATGCCCTCTCCCTTTGAACACGGCCCTCCTTTGGTCTGAGTTTCTCACACAGCTCTGATGATGCAGGAGGATGCCAAGGGCCCAGTTGGTGCCTCAGCCCGATGCCTGCATCTGTGTCTTGGCAGCAGCTATTCATGTCTTGCCACTCAGAGTCAAATTCCCTTAAGTTTAGCCTTCCCTAAGTGCTTGTTCACTTCAGAGGACTCAACCCTCATCTTCCGTGTCCTCCTGGCCTAATTTCTCATATTACTGATTTACTGAGTATGAATCAGTAATATGAGATGTTCCGAGAGGAAGGAAGGGACATTCATGAAAAAAGTGAGTGTTCAACTAACTAACTCCCCATGGGTGAAGGAAGTAGTGAAAAGATTTTAATGAAGCAGAGAGAAATTTCTGGTTTTGGAAGGAGGAAATCCTGAATGGCTCCCTCTGTGTCGCAGGAGAGACTCCTGGAAAGGAAACCTCAGGTTCCGGTCAGTCGGTCGGTTGGTCAGTTCGGGGAGAAATATTAGCAAGGAGGTAAAGGCCGTGCCTCACGACATCAGCAGTCCCTTCTCTGGAAATTCTACGGTATCCCGGAGAGCTCTCGGAATTTTGTGATGTCACTCGTGTCCTAGAAATGCCAATTGTCCTCAAGATACACTCTCTTGGTGCCTATAAGACTCAGTTCTAGACATGTTGTCTAGAGAATGGAGATCATGGAGAGGCCAGAGGGAGGAAGAAGAAAGCTGACCTCAGATCTCAGAGGAAAACACGGAGAAATAATTAGTGGTCCTGGGGAAGACGAAGTGAGTTCACCACTAGCAGGGACTAGAGAGATTTCTGGATGTGATGGCTTTGAGACTTCCAGGGCTAGGGCTCAGGAACTGGGAGGTTTCTGGAATGAAATAGGTCTGTCTTGTTTCTCTGAGTTCCTAAAGGGCCAACCCACATCAAAGATTCACGATAGTTGATTTGACAAAGTCGGGAATTGACAAGGAGTGCGGAAGGAGTCAGTGAGATTTCAATACCAGCACTGCACATCACCCCCCCTCCGCCTCCCCCCCCCCCCCCCCCCGGTCCTTTTCGTTGTGTAGCAATAATAATAGAGAAAGGGGAGTAGCGCTCTGCCAAAGCCCGTATTTTTTTTTAAATATTTATTTATTTATTTATTAAGTATACAATATTCTGTCTGTGTGTATGTCTGCAGGCCAGAAGAGGGCACCAGACCTCTTTACAGATGGTTGTGAGCCACCATGTGGTTGCCGGGAATTGAACTCAGGACCTTTGGAAGAGCAGGCAATGCTCTTAACCACTGAGCCATCTCTCCAGCCCCCCGTATTTTTTTTTAATAGTCCAGGTGTGTTATTTCTTTTTGTACATCAGGCCATGAATTCGTAGGGAATGGGCTCCATCAGCTAAGGCTCCTTCCTGTTAGTCCTCGCGAAGTGTGCTTCTCTGGGTTCGCTTGAGCTGAACCCAGGTGCCCTTCTCTTTGTCTTCCTTTTCCTTCTGGTTGTTCTCCTTCACCCGCTTCAGAAAGCTGTCTCTGCTCTTCGAGTGCTTGATGTGTTCAATCCGCACATTAATTCTCTTGGCAAGAATCTTGCCCTTAACTGGCTTGTTTACAATGATGCCCACAGCATGCTGGGTGACATTGTAGACTCTTCCGGTTTTGCCGTGGTAACATTTATGGGGCATTCCTTTTTGAACAGTGCCCATTCCCTTGATGTCTATAATATCGCCCTTCTTGTAGATTCGTGGCCAAAGGAACAACTCCATGTTTCCTAAAGGGCCTAGAGAACATATAGCGAGTGCCCCTCCACTTTCCCTTTGTGTTTGTCATTTTGGCGAGTTACTGAAAGATGGCTACCGCGGCCGAAAGGCCCAAAGCCCATATTTTACCATGCCTTATATCACAGCCATTAGCAGGGTTGAGGCATCAAGTGCTGCAGTCAGTCTGACTCCTGTGGTCCCCTAAGGTTTCTAGCTTCCCAGTTATGAATGACACCCTGGTCTCCAGTTCAGCTTGAGAGCTCTTTAAGAGCCAATGGATGAGAGAGTGGGAAGAGACTGCCTTTTTTTTTCTTTTTCCATTTCTTTCTTTCTTTCTTTTGCTGTTTTGTTTTGTTTTTCAAGAAAGGGTTTCTTTGTGTATCTTGGGCTGTCCTAAAACTCACTCTGTAAATCAGGCCATCTTTGAATTCACAGAGATCTGTGTGTGTGCTGTGATTAAAGGCATGCACACACCACAGCCCGGCTGAGACTGCAATTTCTTGTTAGCTCTGGGTAAGTGACAATGGCTCTGTGTTGTGAATCTCTGTGAATCCAGACTATGTTATGTCCTTCAATGACATGAGTCTGAAGCATCAAGCACCCATCCCTATACTCCCTGAGGTCTCTGAAGTCACGGTGCATCCTTAAAGGCTTAGAAAGCTTTTCCCTGGTTCACCTTTGTGTGTGTGTGTGTGTGTGGGTGTGTGTGTGTTTTGTTCTATCTAGGAGAAGCACCATAGCAGTTGCATAGTGACTGAGAAATTTGATTTTTAGGAAATGATTTTTCATATCTGTGAGTGGTCTCTCCATAGCCACTCATCTTTTCTTAAACTTGAGTATAGGAATGAATGAATGAATGATCCCTCCCTCCCTCCCTCCCTCCCTCTCTCTTCATGGGAACGAGTATCTGGTCTTGCATTGAGGGCTCCCCAGTTCTCAGCATCTCCAGCCCAACCTGTCACAAGCTGATCACACATTTGCAAACTTGGGATATATTCTGCTGAATTTTTGGGATAATGAATTTCATCAACTATGGGACTAACTTTGTTCTGACAGGACACTCACAATCTCTCCTCATCACACCCACATAGTGTAACAACTTTGTGTTTCCTCCATAATGTGCTTATTTCTGTCAGGGAACTGAAAGCCAGCCAGCCGGCCAGCCAGCCAGCCAGCCAGCCAGCCAGCCAGCCAGCCAGCCAACACTATCTACAAAGCTACAGAGAAACCCTGTCGTGAAAAACCAAAAATAAATAAATAAATAGGCATGGATTTTTTTTAAAAAATCAAACGCAAACTAAGTAGAAATAACTACTTTCAGTATGCCATTCAAGAATTAGGGAACCCTTTATCCCAGCACGTGGGAGACACAGGCAGAAGGACATCTGTGAGTTAAAATCCAGACTCATCTACCAAGTGAGATCACAAGACTCGTGCACTGTCTTATAGGTCCTAAACTCCCATGGTCCAGTTTCTAGGGTTGGGGGCCTCTCTATAAAGCCTGGAAATTCACAGAGGTCCACCTGCCTCTGTCTCTTTGATGATAGAATAAAAGATGTGCACCACAATAACCAGGGTCAGTTTCTTGTAGATTTAGTTTAATTTCAAATTTTGTTTGTATCTCTTGGTCTGCACCAAGTGTGTCCCTGTGGGGGTGGGGGGCAGGGAAGTTGTCCTATTTTAGAACATTTTATTTTACTTTTATTTGAGACAGTCTTTCTGGTTGTGTAGAACTTATTTTAATTTAAAATTTTTAAAGAATTTTTTTATGATTTATTTAACTTTATTTTATGTGCAGTCGTGTGAAACTGGATTTACAATCACTTATGAGCTGCTGCCTTGTGGGGGTTACATCTCAGGAGCACAAGAACCCAAATCTGTGCTGTACTCCCTGTCACCAAAAGAGGTCACTAGATCCCCACCATGTGGTTTCTGGACATTCCAGAAATTCCATCTCTCCAGTTCTCATTCTTTCATTGTTCCTCCTGCATGCCTGCGTCTAGTGAGAGAGTGGGCAACTTTCCTCCCTGCTTCTCTGTGTCTGTGTCTGTCACATCCTGGATAGCCAGAGTGCCCGCCACCTCTGCCTGAGATAGATGTGGCTGTCAGCCCTGGGGCTGGGGGAAAGGGAGAGAGTGGGTTCCCTGGAGAGCCTTGGGCAGAGGCTCTGTGGATTCCCTGCCGGAGGCCTCACTGCCTCTGAGGAGCCCATGGGGGAGGGGGAAAGGGAAGGTCAACCAGAGAGTCCTGCCTGGCTTTTGCTTTGCTTTGTTTTTGTTTTTGTTTGTTTGTTTATTTTATTTTCAGGTACAGCTGTGACCAGGTCTGGATCCAGGACAGACTCAAAAGCTAGAGAGAAATCCTGTCTCAGAAAACAAAAATAAATAAATACATAAATAAACACATAAACAAATACATAAACTAATAAATGAATGGATAGATAGATAGATAGATAGATAGATAGATAGATAGCCAGACAGAGAGAGAGATGATAAAACACCTTCAAGATCAGGGAGACCAAGGCTGGCAGATCACTGTAAGTTTAAAGCTACCTTGTTCTGCAGATTGAGATTCAGGACAGGCAAAGTGACATAGAGAAACCCTGTTTTCAAAAAAAAAGGTGGGGGCTGGAGAGATGGCTCTGCAGTTAAGAGTGCTGACTGCTCTTCCAGAGGACCCAGGTTCAATTCCTACCACCCACATGGCAGTCAACAGCTGTCTGTAACTCCAAGATCTGACACCCTCAGATAGACATACATGCAGGCAAAACACCAATGCCGACAAAATAAATTATTAGGAAAATAAATATATAAAAAAGGTTGTTTAGCCTTTAATCCCAGCATTAGGAGGCAGAGGCAGATGGCTCTCTGTGAGTCTGAGGCCAGTTTTGTCTACAAAGTGAGTCCCAGGGCATACGCATACAAGGGCACACAACGAAACCCTATGTTGAACAACCACAAATAAACAAACAAATAAAGAGATAATAACAATAAAAATATTTGAGAGTTCAAATAATTGACTTCATCCACAATAAAAGAATATAAAAATAAAAATATCAAACGCATTTGAATGCATCAGCACAGGAGACCGCTTCCTAAATAGAACCCCAGTAGCACAGACACTGAGAGAAACAATTAATAAGTGAGAGAGACCTCCTGAAACTGAAAAGCTTCTGTAAAGCAAAGAACACGGCCAACAAGACAAAATGACGGCCTTACAGAATGGAAAAAGATCTTCACTAACCCCACATCAGACAGAGGTCTGTCTGATCTCCAAAACATACAAAGAACACAAGACATTGGTCATCTCAAGAACAAATAATCTAATTCACAAAATGGAGTACAGACTTAAACAGAGAACTCTCAACCGAGGAATCTAAAATGGCTGAAAGACACTTAAGGAAATGTTCAACATGCTTAGTCATCAGAGAAATGCAAATCAAAACAAGTTTCTAGAAACAAGGAGACAGTTCATAATGTTTCTCTCTTCTTTTTTTTTTTTAATTTGGGATGGGGGCCTCTCTCCAAAACCTGGGAATTCACAGAGGTACACCTGTCTCTGTCTCTTGGATGATAGAATAAAAGATGTGCACCACAGTGACAATCCAACTAAGTTTTTAGTATCTCATTCTGTTAATTTCATGTACATTTAGTTTCATTTCAAATTTTGTTTGTATCTCTTGGTCTGCACCCAAGTGTGTCCTTGGTGGGGGAGGGGGGCAGGGAAGGTGCCCTATTTCAGAACATTTTACTTAACTTTTATTTGAGACAGTCTTTCCAGTTGTGTAGAACTTAGTTTCATTTCAAATTTTTAATGACCAGGAAGGATGAAAGCATTCAAAAGGACTGGTTCCATATCTGGCAGAGAGGCAGGTGGATCTCTGGGAGTTTGAGGCCAGCCTGGTCGACGAGAGCTAGTTCCAAAGACAGGCTCCAAAGCAACAGAGAAAACCCTGCCTTGAAAATCAAAACAAAAACACAAACAAAAATAAAAAACATAAATTAAATCTCTGTGTGTGTGTGTGTGTGAGAGAGAGAGAGAGAAGAGAGAGAGAGAGAGAGAAATGATTAAACAGGAAATAAGAAAAAACACAAAACCATAATGTCACCAAGATGACAGCCTGGTTTATATAGTGAGTTAAAGGTATTATACAGAGAAACCCTGTACCAAAAATATAATAAAAGAAGAAAACAGAAAAAAAACAAGGAAGGAAGAAAAGAAGGAAAAAAGGAAAGAAGGAAGAAAAACTGGTGTTTTCCTTTTTTTCTTTGTTTATCTCAGGTTATTTTTTTTTTTTTATTGCTGCCGCAGCAGCAGTATATTTTGGGCAGCTGCCTAGCTGGGTAATGGTGGCAGCACATTTCTTTATTCTCAGTTCTCAGCCCTCAGAGATCAGGAGAGGCAGAGGCAGGCAGATCGCTGTGAGTTTGAGGCTACCTTGTTCTGCAGGCAAAGCGACGACAGACACAGAGAAACTAAAGGTGTGTTTAGTACAGGCCTTTTATTCCGGCACTAGGAGGCAGAGGTAGAGGCAGGGGCAGCTAGATCTCTGTGAGTCTGAGGCCAGCCTTGTCTACAAAGTGAGTTCCAGGGCAAACAAGCATACAAAGGGAATCCCTATGTAGAAAAACCACAAATAAACAAATAATAATAATGATGATGATGATGATAATCTAAGAGCTCAATTAATTGACTTCACCCACAATTCAAAAATTAAAAAATAAAACAAAGAGTGTGTCTGACCGATCAGTGAAAGGACTATGTGGGCCAAGGGGCTGCCACAATTATGGATTGGTGAGAGGGAGGAAAGGAGGGAGGCAGCAAGGGCAGTTCCCAGTCACCTAAATGCCTTTCAAAGACATTTCACCATGGCAACCACTCGCTTGCTTTCTTGGGGTTTCTTTTCTTCAGTAGTTGTGTTTGTACAACCTACCCCACACCCCACTTCTCATACTAAATACAGAGTCTGAGAAAATTAAAGCAGCTGTGGAAAAATTCCCACTTGGATATCTTTTCCTGCCCAGTAAAACAAAAACGACTATAACAGGGCTGGAGAGATGGCTCAGAGGTTAAGAGCACTGACTGCTTTTCCACAGGTCCTGAGTTCAATTCCCAGCAACCACATGGTGGCTTACAACCATCTATAATGAGACCTGGTGCCCCCTTCTGGCTTGCAGGCACACGTGGAAGGAATGCTATACACATAATATAATAAATAAATTTAAAAAGAAAAACGACTATAACAAAAATATGCATATCTAAAAAAAACAAAAAAAATAAAAAAAATACATATCTAAGCAGAACAATCAAGTTGTAGCCTCACCCTTTATATTATTTATTTATTTATTTATTTATTTATTTATTGGGTTTTCAAGACAAGTTTTCTCTGTAGCTTTGGTGCCTGTCCTGGAACTCCCAGAGATTTGCCTGCCTCTGCCTCCAGAGTGCTGGGATTAAAGGCGTGCGCCACCACTGCCCGCCTTAGACTCACCCTTTAATGGTTCAGGAAGGAGTTCTAGCTGTTAGGAAGGGCTGGTGACCTTGAACTTTACTAGTCTCTGAAATCTGCCTTCTCACTTTTACCAGGTGCCCTCAGGGACAGGAGTGGAGGCCAGGGCCTGTAGCTTTGGCTTGTACATTTACTTCAATTTTAATTTTTTTGTCTTGTTTTTCGAAACAGGGTTTCCCTGGGTAACAGTCCTAGCTGATCTGGAACTAGCTCTTGTAGACCAGGCTGGCTTCCAACTCCCAAGAAATTCACCTGCCTCTGCCCCCTGTGTGCTGGGAATAAAGGCATGTGCCACCACCACATTTATTTAAACCTCTCTCTCGGTGTGCCTGTGTATGTGGGGGAGACAGGGAAGGTGTCATATTTCCAAACATTTTCATAACTGCACTTAGCACTGCACTCTTTTACATTTTATTTTACTTTTAGTTGAGACAGTGTTTCCAGTTGTGTAGTTTAATTTCAATTTCTTAAAGAATTTTTTTTATGATTTATTTAACCATGCAGGTGCTGGGAATTGAACCCAATTTCTCAGGAAGAGCCAAGAAACTAGCTCTCCAGGCTCTTAATTTAAAAGTTTATTTATGTGTCTCTGGGTGTGCCTGTGCCTGTGTTTGTGTTTGGTGTGTGTGTGGGGGGGGTATATTTTGACCTCACCAGATGAAGGCATTCAAGAGCACTGGCTCCATATCTGGCAGAGGCAGGATCTCTGGGAGTTTTAGGCCAGCCTGGTCTACAAGAAAGGAGCTAGTTCCAAGAACAGTCTCCAAATCAGCAGAGAAACCCTGTCTCATAAAGCAAAACACAAAACCAAACAAGAAATAAATAAATTGAGAGAGAGAGAGAAAGCGAGAGAGAGAGAGAGAGAGAGAGAGAGAGAGAGAGAAGAAATGTGGATTTACAGATAGGAAATAAGAATAAAAAGAGAACGTTACCAACAAGACAGCCTGGTCTATAAACTGAGTTCCAGGACAGCTAGTGCTGTTACACAGAGAAATCGTGCCTCAAAAAATACTAAAAGAAGAGAAAAAAAAAAAAAAGCAAGCAAGCAAGAAAATGCAGGGTTTTTTCCCCTTTTTTATCTTTGTTAATTCCAGGCCATTCATTTTAATTTTACTTTTTCTTTTAAGATTATATTTTCAGGGGCTGTAGAGATGGCTCAGAGGTTAAGAGCACTGACTGTTCTTCCAAAGGTCCTGAGTTCAATTCCTAGCAACAATATGGTGGCTCACAACCATCTGTAATGGGGTCTTCTGGCCTGCAGTCATGCATGGAAGGAGTGCTGTATACATAATAAATAATTAATTTAAAAAAAAAGATTGTATTTGCAGCATAAGTGTTCAGAAAGAAGAAGTCCTGGGCCATGTAGTAAAATAGTTTGTCTGAAACACAAATAAAAAGACAGGTCCTGTCTCAAAAAACAAAAAACAAAAAAAAACCAAACAAACAAATTAAAATGTGAAATAAAACAAAGAAGGGGCTTTTTGTTTTGTTTTGTTTTGTTTTCTATGAAACCTGAAAATGGCTGAATTCAACAATTATCCAACTTCAGCAAGAAGGTACTGTTTCCCAGCTTCAACCAGAAAACAGCAAATATGCACATCTAGGCCCTGTCAACAGAAGAGGGCACTAGATTTCCGCCATGTGGTTTCTGGAAAGTCCAGAAATTCCATCTCTCCATCTGATTCTTTCAATCACTGCAGGCAGGCCTGCATTTAGTGAGAGAGTGGACACCACTCCTCGTTCCTTCCTGTTTCTCACGTGTTCATGTCTCACGTGTTCATGTCATAAACACGTGCACATTTGTTTATGGGGTGGCTTTTGAACTAACCAAGATGACTGGTTCCATATCTGGCAGAGAGGCAGTTGGATCTCTGGGAGTTTGAGGACAGCCTGGTCGACAAGAGCTAGTTCTAAGACAACAGAGAAACCATGCCTTGAAAATCAAAACCAAAACACAAACAAAAATAAATAAATAAATAAATAAATGAATAAATACATAAAATAAAACATGAATTAAATGAGAAAGAGAGAGGGAGAAGAAATGTCAATTTGTCAATTTTCAGACCAGAAATAAGAAAAAACAAAACCATAATGTCACCAAGATGACAGCCTGGTTTATATAGTGAGTTAAAGATATTATACAGAGAAACCAAAAATAAAAAATAATAAAAGAAGAAAACAGGAAGGAAGGAAGGAAGGAAGAAAGGAAGGAAGGAAGGAAGGAAAAATAGGTGCTTTCCTTTTTTTCTTTGTTTATCTCAGGTTATTTATTTTTATTTAATTTTTTTCTAAAATTGCAGCAGCAGCAGTATATTTTGGGCAGCTGACTACTATCATGGAAGCGTTCAGAAAGAAGTCCTGGGCCATGTAGTGAGATAGATTGTCTGGAGCATAAATAAAAAGCCAATTCCTGTCTCAAAAAAAGAAAAAAAATCAAGTTAAAATGTGAAATAATAAAATAAATAAGGGTCGTTTTTTTTGTTTCTTGTTTTTTTTTTTTTTTTTGTGCAATGAGTGAATTCAAGTCAACAACTTTCAGTTTCCCAACTCCAACAGGAAAGGCTGCAGATATCCATATTAAAGAGGTCCAGTGGAGCTGTAGCCACACCCTTTAATGCTTGTGTCCCAAGGACACAGAGTTTAGGAAAGAAATGATCTTGATCTTTTTTTCAGGAGATCTGAAAACTCAAAACAGCAACCAAACACACACCAAGTAGGAAGAAATGACAGAGAGGCAGGGGGAGTTCAAGGCCAGCCTCACCTACCAAGGACATTCCAGGACTGTTCCCTAGATAAACCCTGTCTCACAAAACCAACCAACCAAACACACACACACACACACACACACAACCCAGAAGAATAAGGAAAGTGTTCCTGAAACACCACAAACCAGCTAGATTGCACTTAATAGCAATCAAAAGTGGGTGAAATATAAAATGGAGAGAAATTCTTTGATGAAATCCAACCCTCTTTCTTGGTCAAAGCTGTACAGCCAATAGAACTAGAGGGAGGGAACATGTGTCCATCTCTCAATAAAAAAAGTAAAAAGGCTAGAATCTCACTGTGAGCGTAAAAGATGAAAATCTTACAGCTGACACCATCCAGTCTCAAGTTAGAAAAACTTGAAACGATGCAACAGGAGACAGACAGTTTCCCAATGAACTCTTGCTATTCTCCAGGGGAAGTTTTGTTCCTGAGGGTTTTTTTTTTTTTTTTTTTTGATTTTTCGAGACAGGGTTTCTCTGTAGCTTTGGAGCCTGTCCTGGCACTAGCTCTTCTAGACCAGGCTGGCCTCGAACTCACAGAGATCCACCTGCCTCTGCCTCCCAAGTGTTGGGATTAAAGGCATGCGCCACCACCGCCCGGCTCTGAGGGTTTTTGGAACAACTAAAATCCCTCTTATCTTTTTGTTTTGTTTTGTTTTCCATGCCCCCTCAGAGGACACCTGGATGTTTTTTAAGGATTTGGTTTTATTTTATTTAAGTATTTTGTTCCTCAGACATAACTCTGAAAACACTAATACGTAATAGCCAGTTTCTATTCGGTTCAGTTCAGATTTTTACCAAAACCTCCTGTCTGGCATGTCTCTGTCTTTGTTGAGTTCCTGTACTTACAGAAGCCAAGAGATAGCTGGCAGCCATCCATAGAAAATGCCCTCTCCCTTTGAACACGGCCCTCCTTTGGTCTGAGTTTCTCACACAGCTCTGATGATGCAGGAGGATGCCAAGGGCCCAGTTGGTGCCTCAGCCCGATGCCTGCATCTGTGCCTTGGCAGCAGCTATTCATGTCTTGCCACTCAGAGTCAAATTCCCTTAAGTTTAGCCTTCCCTAAGTGCTTGTTCACTTCAGAGGACTCAACCCTCATCTTCCGTGTCCTCCTGGCCTAATTTCTCATATTACTGATTTACTGAGTATGAATCAGTAATATGAGATGTTCCGGAGAGGGAGGAAGGGACATTCATGAAAAAAGTGAGTGTTCAACTAACTAACTCCCCATGGGAGAAGGAAGTAGTGAAAAGATTTTAATGAAGCAGAGAGAAATTTCTGGTTTTGGAAGGAGGAAATCCTGAATGGCTCCCTCTGTGTCGCAGGAGAGACTCCTGGAAAGGAAACCTCAGGTTCCGGTCAGTCGGTCGGTTGGTCAGTTCGGGGAGAAATATTAGCAAGGAGGTAAAGGCCGTGCCTCACGACATCAGCAGTCCCTTCTCTGGAAATTCTACGGTATCCCGGAGAGCTCTCGGAATTTTGTGATGTCACTCGTGTCCTAGAAATGCCAAGTGCCCTCAAGATACACTCTCTCGGTGCCTATAAGACTCAGTTCTAGACATGTTGTCTAGAGAATGGAGATCATGGAGAGGCCAGAGGGAGGAAGAAGAAAGCTGACCTCAGATCTCAGAGGAAAACATGGAGAAATAATTAGTGGTCCTGGGGAAGACGAAGTGAGTTCACCACTAGCAGGGATTAGAGAGATTTCTGGATGTGATGGCTTTGAGACTTCCAGGGCTAGGGCTCAGGAACTGGGAGGTTTCTGGAATGAAATAGGTCTGTCTTGTTTCTCTGAGTTCCTAAAGGGCCAACCCACATCAAAGATTCACGATAGTTGATTTGACAAAGTCGGGAATTGACAAGGAGTGCGGAAGGAGTCAGGGAGATTTCAATACCAGCACTGCACATCACCCCCCCCCCCCCCCAGTCCTTTTCGTTGTGTAGCAATAATAATAGAGAAAGGGGAGTAGCGCCCTGCCAAAGCCCGTATTTTTTTTTAAATATTTATTTATTTATTTATTAAGTATACAATATTCTGTCTGTGTGTATCTGCAGGCCAGAAGAGGGCACCAGACCTCTTTACAGATGGTTGTGAGCCACCATGTGGTTGCCGGGAATTGAACTCAGGACCTTTGGAAGAGCAGGCAATGCTCTTAACCACTGAGCCATCTCTCCAGCCCCCCGTATTTTTTTTTTTAATAGTCCAGGTGTGTTATTTCTTTTTGTACATCAGGCCATGAATTCGTAGGGAATGGGCTCCAGCAGCTCAGGCTCCTTCCCGTTAGTCCTCGCGAAGTGTGCTTCTCTGGGTTCGCTTGAGCTGAACCCAGATGCCCTTCTCTTTGTCTTCCTTTTTCTTCTGGTTGTTCTCCTTCACCCGCTTCAGAAAGCTGTCTCTGCTCTTCGAGTGCTTGATGTGTTCAATCCGCACATTAATTCTCTTGGCAAGAATCTTGCCCTCAACTGGCTTGTTTACAATGATGCCCACAGAATGCTGGGTGACATTGTAGACTCTTCCGGTTTTGCCGTGGTAACATTTATGGGGCATTCCTTTTTGAACAGTGCCCATTCCCTTGATGTCTATAATATCGCCCTTCTTGTAGATTCGTGGCCAAAGGAACAACTCCATGTTTCCTAAAGGGCCTAGAGAACATATAGCGAGTGCCCCTCCTCTTTCCCTTTGTGTTTGTCATTTTGGCGAGTTACTGAAAGATGGCTACCGCGGCCGAAAGGCCCAAAGCCCATATTTTACCATGCCTTATATCACAGCCATTAGCAGGGTTGAGGCATCAAGTGCTGCAGTCAGTCTGACTCCTGTGGTCCCCTAAGGTTTCTAGCTTCCCAGTTATGAATGACACCCTGGTCTCCAGTTCAGCTTGAGAGCTCTTTAAGAGCCAATGGATGAGAGAGTGGGAAGAGACTGCCTTTTTTTTCTTTTTCCATTTCTTTCTTTCTTTCTTTTGCTGTTTTGTTTTGTTTTTCAAGAAAGGGTTTCTTTGTGTATCTTGGGCTGTCCTAAATCTCACTCTGTAAATCAGGCCATCTTTGAATTCACAGAGATCTGTGTGTGTGCTGTGATTAAAGGCATGCACACACCACAGCCTGGCTGAGACTGCAATTTCTTGTTAGCTCTGGGTAAGTGACAATGGCTCTGTGTTGTGAATCTCTGTGAATCCAGACTATGTTATGTCCTTCAATGACATGAGTCTGAAGCATCAAGCACCCATCCCTATACTCCCTGAGGTCTCTGAAGTCACGGTGCATCCTTAAAGGCTTAGAAAGCTTTTCCCTGGTTCACCTTTGTGTGTGTGTGTGTGTGTGTGTGTGTGTGTGTGTGTGTGTTTTGTTCTATCTAGGAGAAGCACCATAGCAGTTGCATAGTGACTGAGAAATTTGATTTTTAGGAAATGATTTTTCATATCTGTGAGTGGTCTCTCCATAGCCACTCATCTTTTCTTAAACTTGAGTATAGGAATGAATGAATGAATGATCCCTCCCTCCCTCCCTCCCTCTCTCTTCATGGGAATGAGTATCTGGTCTTGCATTGAGGGCTCCCCAGTTCTCAGCATCTCCAGCCCAACCTGTCACAAGCTGATCACACATTTGCAAACTTGGGATATATTCTGCTGAATTTTTGGGATAATGAATTTCATCAACTATGGGACTAACTTTGTTCTGACAGGACACTTACAATCTCTCCTCATCACACCCACATAGTGTAACAACTTTGTGGTTCCTCCATAATGTGCTTATTTCTGTCAGGGAACTGAAAGCCAGCCAGCCAGCCAGCCAGCCAGCCAGCCAGCCAGCCAGCCAACACTATCTACAAAGCTACAGAGAAACCCTGTCATGAAAAACCAAAAATAAATAAATAAATAGGCATGGATTTTTTTTAAAAAATCAAACGCAAACTAAGTAGAAATAACTACTTTCAGTATGCCATTCAAGAATTAGGGAACCCTTTATCCCAGCACGTGGGAGACACAGGCAGAAGGACATCTGTGAGTTAAAATCCAGACTCATCTACCAAGTGAGATCACAAGACTCGTGCACTGTCTTATAGGTCCTAAACTCCCATGGTCCAGTTTCTAGGGTTGGGGGCCTCTCTATAAAGCCTGGAAATTCACAGAGGTCCACCTGCCTCTGTCTCTTTGATGATAGAATAAAAGATGTGCACCACAATAACCAGGGTCAGTTTCTTGTAGATTTAGTTTAATTTCAAATTTTGTTTGTATCTCTTGGTCTGCACCAAGTGTGTCCCTGTGGGGGTGGGGGGCAGGGAAGTTGTCCTATTTTAGAACATTTTATTTTACTTTTATTTGAGACAGTCTTTCTGGTTGTGTAGAACTTATTTTAATTTCAAATTTTTAAAGAATTTTTTTATGATTTATTTAACTTTATTTTATGTGCAGTCGTGTGAAACTGGATTTACAATCACTTATGAGCTGCTGCCTTGTGGGGGTTACATCTCAGGAGCACAAGAACCCAAATCTGTGCTGTACTCCCTGTCACCAAAAGAGGTCACTAGATCCCCACCATGTGGTTTCTGGACATTCCAGAAATTCCATCTCTCCAGTTCTCATTCTTTCATTGTTCCTCCTGCATGCCTGCGTCTAGTGAGAGAGTGGGCAACTTTCCTCCCTGCTTCTCTGTGTCTGTGTCTGTCACATCCTGGATAGCCAGAGTGCCCGCCACCTCTGCCTGAGATAGATGTGGCTGGCAGCCCTGGGGCTGGGGGAAAGGGAGAGAGTGGGTTCCCTGGAGAGCCTTGGGCAGAGGCTCTGTGGATTCCCTGCCGGAGGCCTCACTGCCTCTGAGCAGCCCATGGGGGAGGGGGAAAGGGAAGGTCAACCAGAGAGTCCTGCCTGGCTTTTGCTTTGCTTTGTTTTTGTTTTTGTTTGTTTGTTTATTTTATTTTCAGGTACAGCTGTGACCAGGTCTGGATCCAGGACAGACTCAAAAGCTAGAGAGAAATCCTGTCTCAGAAAACAAAAATAAATAAATACATAAATAAACACATAAACAAATACATAAACTAATAAATGAATGGATAGATAGATAGATAGATAGATAGCCAGACAGAGAGAGAGATGATAAAACACCTTCAAGATCAGGGAGACCAAGGCTGGCAGATCACTGTAAGTTTAAAGCTACCTTGTTCTGCAGATTGAGATTCAGGACAGGCAAAGTGACATAGAGAAACCCTGTTTTCAAAAAAAAAGGTGGGGGCTGGAGAGATGGCTCTGCAGTTAAGAGTGCTGACTGCTCTTCCAGAGGACCCAGGTTCAATTCCTACCACCCACATGGCAGTCAACAGCTGTCTGTAACTCCAAGATCTGACACCCTCAGATAGACATACATGCAGGCAAAACACCAATGCCGACAAAATAAATTATTAGGAAAATAAATATATAAAAAAGGTTGTTTAGCCTTTAATCCCAGCATTAGGAGGCAGAGGCAGATGGCTCTCTGTGAGTCTGAGGCCAGTTTTGTCTACAAAGTGAGTCCCAGGGCATACGCATACAAGGGCACACAACGAAACCCTATGTTGAACAACCACAAATAAACAAACAAATAAAGAGATAATAACAATAAAAATATTTGAGAGTTCAAATAATTGACTTCATCCACAATAAAAGAATATAAAAATAAAAATATCAAACGCATTTGAATGCATCAGCACAGGAGACCGCTTCCTAAATAGAACCCCAGTAGCACAGACACTGAGAGAAACAATTAATAAGTGAGAGAGACCTCCTGAAACTGAAAAGCTTCTGTAAAGCAAAGAACACGGCCAACAAGACAAAATGACGGCCTTACAGAATGGAAAAAGATCTTCACTAACCCCACATCAGACAGAGGTCTGTCTGATCTCCAAAACATACAAAGAACACAAGACATTGGTCATCTCAAGAACAAATAATCTAATTCACAAAATGGAGTACAGACTTAAACAGAGAACTCTCAACCGAGGAATCTAAAATGGCTGAAAGACACTTAAGGAAATGTTCAACATGCTTAGTCATCAGAGAAATGCAAATCAAAACAAGTTTCTAGAAACAAGGAGACAGTTCATAATGTTTCTCTCTTCTTTTTTTTTTTAATTTGGGATGGGGGCCTCTCTCCAAAACCTGGGAATTCACAGAGGTACACCTGTCTCTGTCTCTTGGATGATAGAATAAAAGATGTGCACCACAGTGACAATCCAACTAAGTTTTTAGTATCTCATTCTGTTAATTTCATGTACATTTAGTTTCATTTCAAATTTTGTTTGTATCTCTTGGTCTGCACCCAAGTGTGTCCTTGGTGGGGGAGGGGGGCAGGGAAGGTGCCCTATTTCAGAACATTTTACTTAACTTTTATTTGAGACAGTCTTTCCAGTTGTGTAGAACTTAGTTTCATTTCAAATTTTTAATGACCAGGAAGGATGAAAGCATTCAAAAGGACTGGTTCCATATCTGGCAGAGAGGCAGGTGGATCTCTGGGAGTTTGAGGCCAGCCTGGTCGACGAGAGCTAGTTCCAAAGACAGGCTCCAAAGCAACAGAGAAAACCCTGCCTTGAAAATCAAAACAAAAACACAAACAAAAATAAAAAACATAAATTAAATCTCTGTGTGTGTGTGTGTGTGTGTGTGTGTGAGAGAGAGAGAGAGAGAAGAGAGAGAGAGAGAGAGAAATGATTAAACAGGAAATAAGAAAAAACACAAAACCATAATGTCACCAAGATGACAGCCTGATTTATATAGTGAGTTAAAGGTATTATACAGAGAAACCCTGTACCAAAAATATAATAAAAGAAGAAAACAGAAAAAAAACAAGGAAGGAAGAAAAGAAGGAAAAAAGGAAAGAAGGAAGAAAAACTGGTGTTTTCCTTTTTTTCTTTGTTTATCTCAGGTTATTTTTTTTTTTTTTATTGCTGCCGCAGCAGCAGTATATTTTGGGCAGCTGCCTAGCTGGGTAATGGTGGCAGCACATTTCTTTATTCTCAGTTCTCAGCCCTCAGAGATCAGGAGAGGCAGAGGCAGGCAGATCGCTGTGAGTTTGAGGCTACCTTGTTCTGCAGGCAAAGCGACGACAGACACAGAGAAACTAAAAGTGTGTTTAGTACAGGCCTTTTATTCCGGCACTAGGAGGCAGAGGTAGAGGCAGGGGCAGCTAGATCTCTGTGAGTCTGAGGCCAGCCTTGTCTACAAAGTGAGTTCCAGGGCAAACAAGCATACAAAGGGAATCCCTATGTAGAAAAACCACAAATAAACAAATAATAATAATGATGATGATGATAATAATCTAAGAGCTCAATTAATTGACTTCACCCACAATTCAAAAATTAAAAAATAAAACAAAGAGTGTGTCTGACCGATCAGTGAAAGGACTATGTGGGCCAAGGGGCTGCCACAATTATGGATTGGTGAGAGGGAGGAAAGGAGGGAGGCAGCAAGGGCAGTTCCCAGTCACCTAAATGCCTTTCAAAGACATTTCACCATGGCAACCACTCGCTTGCTTTCTTGGGGTTTCTTTTCTTCAGTAGTTGTGTTTGTACAACCTACCCCACACCCCACTTCTCATACTAAATACAGAGTCTGAGAAAATTAAAGCAGCTGTGGAAAAATTCCCACTTGGATATCTTTTCCTGCCCAGTAAAACAAAAACGACTATAACAGGGCTGGAGAGATGGCTCAGAGGTTAAGAGCACTGACTGCTTTTCCACAGGTCCTGAATTCAATTCCCAGCAACCACATGGTGGCTTACAACCATCTATAATGAGACCTGGTGCCCCCTTCTGGCTTGCAGGCACACGTGGAAGGAATGCTATACACATAATATAATAAATAAATTTAAAAAAAAAAAAGACTATAACAAAAATATGCATATCTAAAAAAAACAAAAAAAATAAAAAAAATACATATCTAAGCAGACCAATCAAGTTGTAGCCTCACCCTTTATATTATTTATTTATTTATTTATTTATTTATTTATTTATTTATTGGCTTTTCAAGACAAGTTTTCTCTGTAGCTTTGGTGCCTGTCCTGGAACTCCCAGAGATTTGCCTGCCTCTGCCTCCAGAGTGCTGGGATTAAAGGCGTGTGCCACCACTGCCCGCCTTAGACTCACCCTTTAATGGTTCAGCAAGGAGTTCTAGCTGTTAGGAAGGGCTGGTGACCTTGAACTTTACTAGTCTCTGAAATCTGCCTTCTCACTTTTACCAGGTGCCTTCAGGGACAGGAGTGGAGGCCAGGGCCTGTAGCTTTGGCTTGTACATTTACTTCAATTTTAATTTTTTTGTCTTGTTTTTCGAAACAGGGTTTCCCTGGGTAACAGTCCTAGCTGATCTGGAACTAGCTCTTGTAGACCAGGCTGGCTTCCAACTCCCAAGAAATTCACCTGCCTCTGCCCCCTGTGTGCTGGGAATAAAGGCATGTGCCACCACCACATTTATTTAAACCTCTCTCTCGGTGTGCCTGTGTATGTGGGGGAGACAGGGAAGGTGTCATATTTCCAAACATTTTCATAACTGCACTTAGCACTGCACTCTTTTACATTTTATTTTACTTTTAGTTGAGACAGTGTTTCCAGTTGTGTAGTTTAATTTCAATTTCTTAAAGAATTTTTTTTATGATTTATTTAACCATGCAGGTGCTGGGAATTGAACCCAATTTCTCAGGAAGAGCCAAGAAACTAGCTCTCCAGGCTCTTAATTTAAAAGTTTATTTATGTGTCTCTGGGTGTGCCTGTGCCTGTGTTTGTGTTTGGTGTGTGTGGGGGGGGGGTATATTTTGACCTCACCAGATGAAGGCATTCAAGAGCACTGGCTCCATATCTGGCAGAGGCAGGATCTCTGGGAGTTTTAGGCCAGCCTGGTCTACAAGAAAGGAGCTAGTTCCAAGAACAGTCTCCAAATCAGCAGAGAAACCCTGTCTCATAAAGCAAAACACAAAACCAAACAAGAAATAAATAAATTGAGAGAGAGAGAGAAAGCGAGAGAGAGAGAGAGAGAGAGAGAGAGAGAGAGAGAGAGAGAGAAGACATGTGGATTTACAGATAGGAAATAAGAATAAAAAGAGAACGTTACCAACAAGACAGCCTGGTCTATAAACTGAGTTCCAGGACAGCTAGGGCTGTTACACAGAGAAATCGTGCCTCAAAAAATACTAAAAGAAGAGAAAAAAAAAAAAAAAGCAAGCAAGCAAGAAAATGCAGGGTTTTTTTCCCCTTTTTTATCTTTGTTAATTCCAGGCCATTCATTTTAATTTTACTTTTTCTTTTTTTTTTTTTTTTTTTTTTTTTTTTAAACATTTTATTTTTTATTTATTTATTTAACTTTATTATGTTCGTTGGTGTGAAGGTGTCAGATCTCGTGGAACTATATTTTCAGACAGTTGTGAGCTGCCATGTGGGTGCTGGGAATCGAACCCGGGTCCTCTGGAAGAGCGGTCAGTGCTCTTAACCGCTGAGCCATCTCACCAGCCCCCTTTACTTTTTCTTTTAAGATTATATTTTCAGGGGCTGTAGAGATGGCTCAGAGGTTAAGAGCACTGACTGTTCTTCCAAAGGTCCTGAGTTCAATTCCTAGCAACAATATGGTGGCTCACAACCATCTGTAATGGGGTCTTCTGGCCTGCAGTCATGCATGGAAGGAGTGCTGTATACATAATAAATAATTAATTTAAAAAAAAAGATTGTATTTGCAGCATAAGTGTTCAGAAAGAAGAAGTCCTGGGCCATGTAGTAAAATAGTTTGTCTGAAACACAAATAAAAAGACAGGTCCTGTCTCAAAAAACAAAAAACAAAAAAAAAAAAAAATTAAAATGTGAAATAAAACAAAGAAGGGGCTTTTTTTTGTTTTGTTTTGTTTTCTATGAAACCTGAAAATGGCTGAATTCAACAATTATCCAACTTCAGCAAGAAGGTACTGTTTCCCAGCTTCAACCAGAAAACAGCAAATATGCACATCTAGGCCCTGTCAACAGAAGAGGGCACTATATTTCCACCATGTGGTTTCTGGAAAGTCCAGAAATTCCATCTCTCCATTTCTGATTCTTTCAATCACTGCAGGCAGGCCTGCATTTAGTGAGAGAGTGGACACCACTCCTCGTTCCTTCCTGTTTCTCACGTGTTCATGTCTCACGTGTTCATGTCATAAACACGCGCACATGTGTTTATGGGGTGGCTTTTGAACTAACCAAGATGACTGGTTCCATATCTGGCAGAGAGGCAGTTGGATCTCTTGGAGTTTGAGGACAGCCTGGTCGACAAGAGCTAGTTCTAAGACAACAGAGAAACCATGCCTTGAAAATCAAAACCAAAACACAAACAAAAATAAATAAATAAATAAATAAATAAATGAATAAATACATAAAATAAAACATGAATTAAATGAGAAAGAGAGAGGGAGAAAAAATGTCAATTTGTCAATTTTCAGACCAGAAATAAGAAAAAACAAAACCATAACGTCACCAAGATGACAGCCTGGTTTATATAGTGAGTTAAAGGTATTATACAGAGAAACCAAAAATAAAAAATAATAAAAGAAGAAAACAGGAAGGAAGGAAGGAAGGAAGGAAGGAAGGAAAAATAGGTGCTTTCCTTTTTTTCTTTGTTTATCTCAGGTTATTTATTTTTATTTAATTTTTTTCTAAAATTGCAGCAGCAGCAGTATATTTTGGGCAGCTGACTACTATCATGGAAGCGTTCAGAAAGAAGTCCTGGGCCATGTAGTGAGATAGATTGTCTGGAGCATAAATAAAAAGCCAATTCCTTTCTCAAAAAAAGAAAAAAAAATCAAGTTAAAATGTGAAATAATAAAATAAATAAGGGTGGTTTTTTTTGTTTCTTGTTTTTTTTTTTGTTTTTTTGTTTTTTTTTTTTTGCAATGAGTGAATTCAAGTCAACAACTTTCAGTTTCCCAACTCCAACAGGAAAGGCTGCAGATATCCAAAGAGGTCCAGTGGAGCTGTAGCCACACCCTTTAATGCTTGTGTCCCAAGGACACAGAGTTTAGGAAAGAAATGATCTTGATCTTTTTTTCAGGAGATCTGAAAACTCAAAACAGCAACCAAACACACACCAAGTAGGAAGAAATGACAGAGAGGCAGGGGGAGTTCAAGGCCAGCCTCACCTACCAAGGACATTCCAGGACTGTTCTCTCCATAAACCCTGTCTCACAAAACCAACCAAACACACACACACACACACACACACAAAACCCAGAAGAATAAGGAAAGTGTTCCTGAAACACCACAAACCAGCTAGATTGCACTTAATAGCAATCAAAAGTGGGTGAAATATAAAATGGAGAGAAATTCTTTGATGAAATCCAACCCTCTTTCTTGGTCAAAGCTGTACAGCCAATAGAACTAGAGGGAGGGAACATGTGTCCATCTCTCAATAAAAAAAGTAAAAAGGCTAGAATCTCACTGTGAGCGTAAAAGATGAAAATCTTACAGCTGACACCATCCAGTCTCAAGTTAGAAAAACTTGAAACGATGCAACAGGAGACAGACAGTTTCCCAATGAACTCTTGCTATTCTCCAGGGGAAGTTTTGTTCCTGAGGGTTTTTTTTTTTTTTTTTTTTTTTTTGATTTTTCGAGACAGGGTTTCTCTGTAGCTTTGGAGCCTGTCCTGGCACTAGCTCTTCTAGACCAGGCTGGCCTCAAACTCACAGAGATCCACCTGCCTCTGCCTCCCAAGTGTTGGGATTAAAGGCATGTGCCACCACTGCCCGGCTCTGAGGGTTTTTGGAACAACTAAAATCCCTCTTATCTTTTTGTTTTGTTTTGTTTTCCATGCCCCCTCAGAGGACACCTGGATGTTTTTTAAGGATTTGGTTTTAGTTTATTTAAGTATTTTGTTCCTCAGACATAACTCTGAAAACACTAATACGTAATAGCCAGTTTCTATTCAGTTCAGTTCAGATTTTTACCAAAACCTCCTGTCCGGCATGTCTCTGTCTTTGTTGAGTTCCTGTACTTACAGAAGCCAAGAGATAGCTGGCAGCCATCCATAGAAAATGCCCTCTCCCTTTGAACACGGCCCTCCTTTGGTCTGAGTTTCTCACACAGCTCTGATGATGCAGGAGGATGCCAAGGGCCCAGTTGGTGCCTCAGCCCGATGCCTGCATCTGTGCCTTGGCAGCAGCTATTCATGTCTTGCCACTCAGAGTCAAATTCCCTTAAGTTTAGCCTTCCCTAAGTGCTTGTTCACTTCAGAGGACTCAACCCTCATCTTCCGTGTCCTCCTGGCCTAATTTCTCATATTACTGATTTACTGAGTATGAATCTGTAATATGAGATGTTCCGGAGAGGGAGGAAGGGACATTCATGAAAAAAGTGAGTGTTCAACTAACTAACTCCCCGTGGGTGAAAGAAGTAGTGAAAAGATTTTAATGAAGCAGAGAGAAATTTCTGGTTTTGGAAGGAGGAAATCCTGAATGGCTCCCTCTGTGTCGCAGGAGAGACTCCTGGAAAGGAAACCTCAGGTTCCGGTCAGTCGGTCGGTTGGTCAGTTCGGGGAGAAATATTAGCAAGGAGGTAAAGGCCATGCCTCACGACATCAGCAGTCCCTTCTCTGGAAATTCTACGGTATCCCGGAGAGCTCTCGGAATTTTGTGATGTCACTCGTGTCCTAGAAATGCCAAGTGCCCTCAAGATACACTCTCTCGGTGCCTATAAGACTCAGTTCTAGACATGTTGTCTAGAGAATGGAGATCATGGGGAGGCCAGAGGGAGGAAGAAGAAAGCTGACCTCAGATCTCAGAAGAAAACATGGAGAAATAATTAGTGGTCCTGGGGAAGACGAAGTGAGTTCACCACTAGCAGGGACTAGAGAGATTTCTGGATGTGATGGCTTTGAGACTTCCAGGGCTAGGGCTCAGGAACTGGGAGGTTTCTGGAATGAAATAGGTCTGTCTTGTTTCTCTGAGTTCCTAAAGGGCCAACCCACATCAAAGATTCACGATAGTTGATTTGACAAAGTCGGGAATTGATAAGGAGTGCGGAAGGAGTCAGTGAGATTTCAATACCAGCACTGCACATCACCCCCCCCCAGTCCTTTTTGTTGTGTAGCAATAATAATAGAGAAAGGGGAGTAGCGCTCTGCCAAAGCCCGAATTTTTTTTTAAATATTTATTTATTTGTTTATTAAGTATACAATATTCTGTCTGTGTGTATGTCTGCAGGCCAGAAGAGGGCACCAGACCTCTTTACAGATGGTTGTGAGCCACCATGTGGTTGCCGGGAATTGAACTCAGGACCTTTGGAAGAGCAGGCAATGCTCTTAACCACTGAGCCATCTCTCCAGCCCCCCGTATTTTTTTTTTTAATAGTCCAGGTGTGTTATTTCTTTTTGTACATCAGGCCATGAATTCGTAGGGAATGGGCTCCAGCAGCTCAGGCTCCTTCCCGTTAGTCCTCGCGAAGTGTGCTTCTCTGGGTTCGCTTGAGCTGAACCCAGGTGCCCTTCTCTTTGTCTTCCTTTTCCTTCTGGTCGTTCTCCTTCACCCGCTTCAGAAAGCTGTCTCTGCTCTTCGAGTGCTTG
The DNA here is from genome assembly GCF_018167655.1 of Microtus oregoni. Classification (NCBI taxonomy): domain Eukaryota; kingdom Metazoa; phylum Chordata; class Mammalia; order Rodentia; family Cricetidae; genus Microtus; species Microtus oregoni. The sequence goes on along the minus strand of NW_024543838.1, from coordinate 503,818 downwards.
ATGTGTTCAATCCGCACATTAATTCTCTTGGCAAGAATCTTGCCCTTAACTGGCTTGTTTACAATGATGCCCACAGCATGCTGGGTGACATTGTAGACTCTTCCGGTTTTGCCGTGGTAACATTTATGGGGCATTCCTTTTTGAACAGTGCCCATTCCCTTGATGTCTATAATATCGCCCTTCTTGTAGATTCGTGGCCAAAGGAACAACTCCATGTTTCCTAAAGGGCCTAGAGAACATATAGCGAGTGCCCCTCCTCTTTCCCTTTGTGTTTGTCATTTTGGCGAGTTACTGAAAGATGGCTACCGCGGCCGAAAGGCCCAAAGCCCATATTTTACCATGCCTTATATCACAGCCATTAGCAGGGTTGAGGCATCAAGTGCTGCAGTCAGTCTGACTCCTGTGGTCCCCTAAGGTTTCTAGCTTCCCAGTTATGAATGACACCCTGGTCTCCAGTTCAGCTTGAGAGCTCTTTAAGAGCCAATGGATGAGAGAGTGGGAAGAGACTGCCTTTTTTTTCTTTTTCCATTTCTTTCTTTCTTTCTTTTGCTGTTTTGTTTTGTTTTTCAAGAAAGGGTTTCTTTGTGTATCTTGGGCTGTCCTAAAACTCACTCTGTAAATCAGGCCATCTTTGAATTCACAGAGATCTGTGTGTGTGCTGTGATTAAAGGCATGCACACACCACAGCCCGGCTGAGACTGCAATTTCTTGTTAGCTCTGGGTAAGTGACAATGGCTCTGTGTTGTGAATCTCTGTGAATCCAGACTATGTTATGTCCTTCAATGACATGAGTCTGAAGCATCAAGCACCCATCCCTATACTCCCTGAGGTCTCTGAAGTCACGGTGCATCCTTAAAGGCTTAGAAAGCTTTTCCCTGGTTCACCTTTGTGTGTGTGTGTGTGTGTGTGTGTGTGTGTGTGTGTGTGTGTTTTGTTCTATCTAGGAGAAGCACCATAGCAGTTGCATAGTGACTGAGAAATTTGATTTTTAGGAAATGATTTTTCATATCTGTGAGTGGTCTCTCCATAGCCACTCATCTTTTCTTAAACTTGAGTATAGGAATGAATGAATGAATGATCCCTCCCTCCCTCCCTCCCTCCCTCTCTCTTCATGGGAATGAGTATCTGGTCTTGCATTGAGGGCTCCCCAGTTCTCAGCATCTCCAGCCCAACCTGTCACAAGCTGATCACACATTTGCAAACTTGGGATATATTCTGCTGAATTTTTGGGATAATGAATTTCATCAACTATGGGACTAACTTTGTTCTGACAGGACACTTACAATCTCTCCTCATCACACCCACATAGTGTAACAACTTTGTGGTTCCTCCATAATGTGCTTATTTCTGTCAGGGAACTGAAAGCCAGCCAGCTGGCCAGCCAGCCAGCCAGCCAGCCAGCCAACACTATCTACAAAGCTACAGAGAAACCCTGTCGTGAAAAACCAAAAATAAATAAATAAATAGGCATGGATTTTTTTTAAAAAATCAAACGCAAACTAAGTAGAAATAACTACTTTCAGTATGCCATTCAAGAATTAGGGAACCCTTTGTCCCAGCACATGGGAGACACAGGCAGAAGGACATCTGTGAGTTAAAATCCAGACTCATCTACCAAGTGAGATCACAAGACTCGTGCACTGTCTTATAGGTCCTAAACTCCCATGGTCCAGTTTCTAGGGTTGGGGGCCTCTCTATAAAGCCTGGAAATTCACAGAGGTCCACCTGCCTCTGTCTCTTTGATGATAGAATAAAAGATGTGCACCACAATAACCAGGGTCAGTTTCTTGTAGATTTAGTTTAATTTCAAATTTTGTTTGTATCTCTTGGTCTGCACCAAGTGTGTCCCTGTGGGGGTGGGGGGCAGGGAAGTTGTCCTATTTTAGAACATTTTATTTTACTTTTATTTGAGACAGTCTTTCTGGTTGTGTAGAACTTATTTTAATTTCAAATTTTTAAAGAATTTTTTTATGATTTATTTAACTTTATTTTATGTGCAGTCGTGTGAAACTGGATTTACAATCACTTATGAGCTGCTGCCTTGTGGGGGTTACATCTCAGGAGCACAAGAACCCAAATCTGTGCTGTACTCCCTGTCACCAAAAGAGGTCACTAGATCCCCACCATGTGGTTTCTGGACATTCCAGAAATTCCATCTCTCCAGTTCTCATTCTTTCATTGTTCCTCCTGCATGCCTGCGTCTAGTGAGAGAGTGGGCAACTTTCCTCCCTGCTTCTCTGTGTCTGTGTCTGTCACATCCTGGATAGCCAGAGTGCCCGCCACCTCTGCCTGAGATAGATGTGGCTGTCAGCCCTGGGGCTGGGGGAAAGGGAGAGAGTGGGTTCCCTGGAGAGCCTTGGGCAGAGGCTCTGTGGATTCCCTGCCGGAGGCCTCACTGCCTCTGAGCAGCCCATGGGGGAGGGGGAAAGGGAAGGTCAACCAGAGAGTCCTGCCTGGCTTTTGCTTTGCTTTGTTTTTGTTTTTGTTTGTTTGTTTATTTTATTTTCAGGTACAGCTGTGACCAGGTCTGGATCCAGGACAGACTCAAAAGCTAGAGAGAAATCCTGTCTCAGAAAACAAAAATAAATAAATACATAAATAAACACATAAACAAATACATAAACTAATAAATGAATGGATAGATAGATAGATAGATAGATAGCCAGACAGAGAGAGAGAGATGATAAAACACCTTCAAGATCAGGGAGACCAAGGCTGGCAGATCACTGTAAGTTTAAAGCTACCTTGTTCTGCAGATTGAGATTCAGGACAGGCAAAGTGACATAGAGAAACCCTGTTTTCAAAAAAAAAGGTGGGGGCTGGAGAGATGGCTCTGCAGTTAAGAGTGCTGACTGCTCTTCCAGAGGACCCAGGTTCAATTCCTACCACCCACATGGCAGTCAACAGCTGTCTGTAACTCCAAGATCTGACACCCTCAGATAGACATACATGCAGGCAAAACACCAATGCCGACAAAATAAATTATTAGGATAATAAATATATAAAAAAGGTTGTTTAGCCTTTAATCCCAGCATTAGGAGGCAGAGGCAGATGGCTCTCTGTGAGTCTGAGGCCAGTTTTGTCTACAAAGTGAGTCCCAGGGCATACGCATACAAGGGCACACAACGAAACCCTATGTTGAACAACCACAAATAAACAAACAAATAAAGAGATAATAACAATAAAAATATTTGAGAGTTCAAATAATTGACTTCATCCACAATAAAAGAATATAAAAATAAAAATATCAAACGCATTTGAATGCATCAGCACAGGAGACCGCTTCCTAAATAGAACCCCAGTAGCACAGACACTGAGAGAAACAATTAATAAGTGAGAGAGACCTCCTGAAACTGAAAAGCTTCTGTAAAGCAAAGAACACGGCCAACAAGACAAAATGACGGCCTTACAGAATGGAAAAAGATCTTCACTAACCCCACATCAGACAGAGGTCTGTCTGATCTCCAAAACATACAAAGAACACAAGACATTGGTCATCTCAAGAACAAATAATCTAATTCACAAAATGGAGTACAGACTTAAACAGAGAACTCTCAACCGAGGAATCTAAAATGGCTGAAAGACACTTAAGGAAATGTTCAACATGCTTAGTCATCAGAGAAATGCAAATCAAAACAAGTTTCTAGAAACAAGGAGACAGTTCATAATGTTTCTCTCTTCTTTTTTTTTTTAATTTGGGATGGGGGCCTCTCTCCAAAACCTGGGAATTCACAGAGGTACACCTGTCTCTGTCTCTTGGATGATAGAATAAAAGATGTGCACCACAGTGACAATCCAACTAAGTTTTTAGTATCTCATTCTGTTAATTTCATGTACATTTAGTTTCATTTCAAATTTTGTTTGTATCTCTTGGTCTGCACCCAAGTGTGTCCTTGGTGGGGGGGGGGGGCAGGGAAGGTGCCCTATTTCAGAACATTTTACTTAACTTTTATTTGAGACAGTCTTTCCAGTTGTGTAGAACTTAGTTTCATTTCAAATTTTTAATGACCAGGAAGGATGAAAGCATTCAAAAGGACTGGTTCCATATCTGGCAGAGAGGCAGGTGGATCTCTGGGAGTTTGAGGCCAGCCTGGTCGACGAGAGCTAGTTCCAAAGACAGGCTCCAAAGCAACAGAGAAAACCCTGCCTTGAAAATCAAAACAAAAACACAAACAAAAATAAAAAACATAAATTAAATCTCTGTGTGTGTGTGTGTGTGTGAGAGAGAGAGAGAGAGAGTGAAGAGAGAGAGAGAGAGAGAGAGAGAGAGAGAGAGAAATGATTAAACAGGAAATAAGAAAAAACACAAAACCATAATGTCACCAAGATGACAGCCTGTTTTATATAGTGAGTTAAAGGTATTATACAGAGAAACCCTGTACCAAAAAAATAATAAAAGAAGAAAACAGAAAAAAAACAAGGAAGGAAGAAAAGAAGGAAAAAAGGAAAGAAGGAAGAAAAACTGGTGTTTTCCTTTTTTTCTTTGTTTATCTCAGGTTATTTTTTTTTTTTTTTATTGCTGCTGCAGCAGCAGTATATTTTGGGCAGCTGCCTAGCTGGGTAATGGTGGCAGCACATTTCTTTATTCTCAGTTCTCAGCCCTCAGAGATCAGGAGAGGCAGAGGCAGGCAGATCGCTGTGAGTTTGAGGCTACCTTGTTCTGCAGGCAAAGCGACGACAGACACAGAGAAACTAAAAGTGTGTTTAGTACAGGCCTTTTATTCCGGCACTAGGAGGCAGAGGTAGAGGCAGGGGCAGCTAGATCTCTGTGAGTCTGAGGCCAGCCTTGTCTACAAAGTGAGTTCCAGGGCAAACAAGCATACAAAGGGAATCCCTATGTAGAAAAACCACAAATACACAAATAATAAGAATGATGATGATGATAATAATCTAAGAGCTCAATTAATTGACTTCACCCACAATTCAAAAATTAAAAAATAAAACAAAGAGTGTGTCTGACCGATCAGTGAAAGGACTATGTGGGCCAAGGGGCTGCCACAATTATGGATTGGTGAGAGGGAGGAAAGGAGGGAGGCAGCAAGGGCAGTTCCCAGTCACCTAAATGCCTTTCAAAGACATTTCACCATGGCAACCACTCGCTTGCTTTCTTGGGGTTTCTTTTCTTCAGTAGTTGTGTTTGTACAACCTACCCCACACCCCACTTCTCATACTAAATACAGAGTCTGAGAAAATTAAAGCAGCTGTGGAAAAATTCCCACTTGGATATCTTTTCCTGCCCAGTAAAACAAAAACGACTATAACAGGGCTGGAGAGATGGCTCAGAGGTTAAGAGCACTGACTGCTTTTCCACAGGTCCTGAGTTCAATTCCCAGCAACCACATGGTGGCTTACAACCATCTATAATGAGACCTGGTGCCCCCTTCTGGCTTGCAGGCACACGTGGAAGGAATGCTATACACATAATATAATAAATAAATTTAAAAAAAAAAAACGACTATAACAAAAATATGCATATCTAAAAAAAACAAAAAAAATAAAAAAAATACATATCTAAGCAGACCAATCAAGTTGTAGCCTCACCCTTTATATTATTTATTTATTTATTTATTTATTTATTTATTTATTGGCTTTTCAAGACAAGTTTTCTCTGTAGCTTTGGTGCCTGTCCTGGAACTCCCAGAGATTTGCCTGCCTCTGCCTCCAGAGTGCTGGGATTAAAGGCGTGCGCCACCACTGCCCGCCTTAGACTCACCCTTTAATGGTTCAGCAAGGAGTTCTAGCTGTTAGGAAGGGCTGGTGACCTTGAACTTTACTAGTCTCTGAAATCTGCCTTCTCACTTTTACCAGGTGCCCTCAGGGACAGGAGTGGAGGCCAGGGCCTGTAGCTTTGGCTTGTACATTTACTTCAATTTTAATTTTTTTGTCTTGTTTTTCGAAACAGGGTTTCCCTGGGTAACAGTCCTAGCTGATCTGGAACTAGCTCTTGTAGACCAGGCTGGCTTCCAACTCCCAAGAAATTCACCTGCCTCTGCCCCCTGTGTGCTGGGAATAAAGGCATGTGCCACCACCACATTTATTTAAACCTCTCTCTCGGTGTGCCTGTGTATGTGGGGGAGACAGGGAAGGTGTCATATTTCCAAACATTTTCATAACTGCACTTAGCACTGCACTCTTTTACATTTTATTTTACTTTTAGTTGAGACAGTGTTTCCAGTTGTGTAGTTTAATTTCAATTTCTTAAAGAATTTTTTTTTTATGATTTATTTAACCATGCAGGTGCTGGGAATTGAACCCAATTTCTCAGGAAGAGCCAAGAAACTAGCTCTCCAGGCTCTTAATTTAAAAGTTTATTTATGTGTCTCTGGGTGTGCCTGTGCCTGTGTTTGTGTTTGGTGTGTGTGGGGGGGGGGTATATTTTGACCTCACCAGATGAAGGCATTCAAGAGCACTGGCTCCATATCTGGCAGAGGCAGGATCTCTGGGAGTTTTAGGCCAGCCTGGTCTACAAGAAAGGAGCTAGTTCCAAGAACAGTCTCCAAATCAGCAGAGAAACCCTGTCTCATAAAGCAAAACACACAACCAAACAAGAAATAAATAAATTGAGAGAGAGAGAGAAAGCGAGAGAGAGAGAGAGAGAGAGAGAGAGAGAGAGAGAGAGAGAGAGAGAGAAGAAATGTGGATTTACAGATAGGAAATAAGAATAAAAAGAGAACGTTACCAACAAGACAGCCTGGTCTATAAACTGAGTTCCAGGACAGCTAGGGCTGTTACACAGAGAAATCGTGCCTCAAAAAATACTAAAAGAAGAGAAAAAAAAAAAAAGCAAACAAGCAAGAAAATGCAGGGTTTTTTTCCCCTTTTTTATCTTTGTTAATTCCAGGCCATTCATTTTAATTTTACTTTTTCTTTTAAGATCATATTTTCAGGGGCTGTAGAGATGGCTCAGAGGTTAAGAGCACTGACTGTTCTTCCAAAGGTCCTGAGTTCAATTCCTAGCAACAATATGGTGGCTCACAACCATCTGTAATGGGGTCTTCTGGCCTGCAGTCATGCATGGAAGGAGTGCTGTATACATAATAAATAATTAATTTAAAAAAAAAAAGATTGTATTTGCAGCATAAGTGTTCAGAAAGAAGAAGTCCTGGGCCATGTAGTAAAATAGTTTGTCTGAAACACAAATAAAAAGACAGGTCCTGTCTCAAAAAACAAAAAAAAAAAAAAAAAAAAAAAAAAAATTAAAATGTGGAATAAAACAAAGAAGGGGCTTTTTTTTTGTTTTGTTTTGTTTTCTATGAAACCTGAAAATGGCTGAATTCAACAATTATCCAACTTCAGCAAGAAGGTACTGTTTCCCAGCTTCAACCAGAAAACAGCAAATAGGGGCTGGAGAGATGGCTCAGAGGTTAAGAGCACTGACTGCTCTACCGGAGGTCCTGAGTTCAATTCCCAGCAACCACATGGTGGCTCATAACCATCTGTAATGAGATCTGGTGCCCTCTTCTGGCCTGCAGGCATGGAGGCTGAACACTGTGTACATAATAAATAAATATAAAAAAAAAAAAAAAATGAAAAAAAAAAAAAAAAAAAAAACAGCAAATATGCACATCTAGGCCCTGTCAACAGAAGAGGGCACTAGATTTCCGCCATGTGGTTTCTGGAAAGTCCAGAAATTCCATCTCTCCATTTCTGATTCTTTCAATCACTGCAGGCAGGCCTGCATTTAGTGAGAGAGTGGACACCACTCCTCGTTCCTTCCTGTTTCTCACGTGTTCATGTCTCACGTGTTCATGTCATAAACACGTGCACATTTGTTTATGGGGTGGCTTTTGAACTAACCAAGATGACTGGTTCCATATCTGGCAGAGAGGCAGTTGGATCTCTGGGAGTTTGAGGACAGCCTGGTCGACAAGAGCTAGTTCTAAGACAACAGAGAAACCATGCCTTGAAAATCAAAACCAAAACACAAACAAAAATAAATAAATAAATAAATAAATGAATAAATACATAAAATAAAACATGAATTAAATGAGAAAGAGAGAGGGAGAAGAAATGTCAATTTGTCAATTTTCAGACCAGAAATAAGAAAAAACAAAACCATAATGTCACCAAGATGACAGCCTGGTTTATATAGTGAGTTAAAGATATTATACAGAGAAACCAAAAATAAAAAATAATAAAAGAAGAAAACAGGAAGGAAGGAAGGAAGAAAGGAAGGAAGGAAGGAAGGAAAAATAGGTGCTTTCCTTTTTTTCTTTGTTTATCTCAGGTTATTTATTTTTATTTAATTTTTTTCTAAAATTGCAGCAGCAGCAGTATATTTTGGGCAGCTGACTACTATCATGGAAGCGTTCAGAAAGAAGTCCTGGGCCATGTAGTGAGATAGATTGTCTGGAGCATAAATAAAAAGCCAATTCCTGTCTCAAAAAAAGAAAAAAAATCAAGTTAAAATGTGAAATAATAAAATAAATAAGGGTCGTTTTTTTTTGTTTCTTGTTTTTTTTTTTTTTTTGTGCAATGAGTGAATTCAAGTCAACAACTTTCAGTTTCCCAACTCCAACAGGAAAGGCTGCAGATATCCATATCAAAGAGGTCCAGTGGAGCTGTAGCCACACCCTTTAATGCTTGTGTCCCAAGGACACAGAGTTTAGGAAAGAAATGATCTTGATCTTTTTTTCAGGAGATCTGAAAACTCAAAACAGCAACCAAACACACACCAAGTAGGAAGAAATGACAGAGAGGCAGGGGGAGTTCAAGGCCAGCCTCACCTACCAAGGACATTCCAGGACTGTTCCCTAGATAAACCCTGTCTCACAAAACCAACCAACCAAACACACACACACACACACACACACACAACCCAGAAGAATAAGGAAAGTGTTCCTGAAACACCACAAACCAGCTAGATTGCACTTAATAGCAATCAAAAGTGGGTGAAATATAAAATGGAGAGAAATTCTTTGATGAAATCCAACCCTCTTTCTTGGTCAAAGCTGTACAGCCAATAGAACTAGAGGGAGGGAACATGTGTCCATCTCTCAATAAAAAAAGTAAAAAGGCTAGAATCTCACTGTGAGCGTAAAAGATGAAAATCTTACAGCTGACACCATCCAGTCTCAAGTTAGAAAAACTTGAAACGATGCAACAGGAGACAGACAGTTTCCCAATGAACTCTTGCTATTCTCCAGGGGAAGTTTTGTTCCTGAGGGTTTTTTTTTTTTTTTTTTTTTTGATTTTTCGAGACAGGGTTTCTCTGTAGCTTTGGAGCCTGTCCTGGCACTAGCTCTTCTAGACCAGGCTGGCCTCGAACTCACAGAGTTCCACCTGCCTCTGCCTCCCAAGTGTTGGGATTAAAGGCATGCGCCACCACCGCCCGGCTCTGAGGGTTTTTGGAACAACTAAAATCCCTCTTATCTTTTTGTTTTGTTTTGTTTTCCATGCCCCCTCAGAGGACACCTGGATGTTTTTTAAGGATTTGGTTTTATTTTATTTAAGTATTTTGTTCCTCAGACATAACTCTGAAAACACTAATACGTAATAGCCAGTTTCTATTCGGTTCAGTTCAGATTTTTACCAAAACCTCCTGTCTGGCATGTCTCTGTCTTTGTTGAGTTCCTGTACTTACAGAAGCCAAGAGATAGCTGGCAGCCATCCATAGAAAATGCCCTCTCCCTTTGAACACGGCCCTCCTTTGGTCTGAGTTTCTCACACAGCTCTGATGATGCAGGAGGATGCCAAGGGCCCAGTTGGTGCCTCAGCCCGATGCCTGCATCTGTGCCTTGGCAGCAGCTATTCATGTCTTGCCACTCAGAGTCAAATTCCCTTAAGTTTAGCCTTCCCTAAGTGCTTGTTCACTTCAGAGGACTCAACCCTCATCTTCCGTGTCCTCCTGGCCTAATTTCTCATATTACTGATTTACTGAGTATGAATCAGTAATATGAGATGTTCCGGAGAGGGAGGAAGGGACATTCATGAAAAAAGTGAGTGTTCAACTAACTAACTCCCCATGGGAGAAGGAAGTAGTGAAAAGATTTTAATGAAGCAGAGAGAAATTTCTGGTTTTGGAAGGAGGAAATCCTGAATGGCTCCCTCTGTGTCGCAGGAGAGACTCCTGGAAAGGAAACCTCAGGTTCCGGTCAGTCGGTCGGTTGGTCAGTTCGGGGAGAAATATTAGCAAGGAGGTAAAGGCCATGCCTCACGACATCAGCAGTCCCTTCTCTGGAAATTCTACGGTATCCCGGAGAGCTCTCGGAATTTTGTGATGTCACTCGTGTCCTAGAAATGCCAAGTGCCCTCAAGATACACTCTCTCGGTGCCTATAAGACTCAGTTCTAGACATGTTGTCTAGAGAATGGAGATCATGGAGAGGCCAGAGGGAGGAAGAAGAAAGCTGACCTCAGATCTCAGAGGAAAACATGGAGAAATAATTAGTGGTCCTGGGGAAGACGAAGTGAGTTCACCACTAGCAGGGACTAGAGAGATTTCTGGATGTGATGGCTTTGAGACTTCCAGGGCTAGGGCTCAGGAACTGGGAGGTTTCTGGAATGAAATAGGTCTGTCTTGTTTCTCTGAGTTCCTAAAGGGCCAACCCACATCAAAGATTCACGATAGTTGATTTGACAAAGTCGGGAATTGACAAGGAGTGCGGAAGGAGTCAGTGAGATTTCAATACCAGCACTGCACATCACCCCCCCCCAGTCCTTTTCGTTGTGTAGCAATAATAATAGAGAAAGGGGAGTAGCGCTCTGCCAAAGCCCGTATTTTTTTTTAAATATTTATTTATTTATTTATTTATTAAGTATACAATATTCTGTCTGTGTGTATGTCTGCAGGCCAGAAGAGGGCACCAGACCTCTTTACAGATGGTTGTGAGCCACCATGTGGTTGCCGGGAATTGAACTCAGGACCTTTGGAAGAGCAGGCAATGCTCTTAACCACTGAGCCATCTCTCCAGCCCCCCGTATTTTTTTTTTTAATAGTCCAGGTGTGTTATTTCTTTTTGTACATCAGGCCATGAATTCGTAGGGAATGGGCTCCAGCAGCTCAGGCTCCTTCCCGTTAGTCCTCGCGAAGTGTGCTTCTCTGGGTTCGCTTGAGCTGAACCCAGGTGCCCTTCTCTTTGTCTTCCTTTTCCTTCTGGTTGTTCTCCTTCACCCGCTTCAGAAAGCTGTCTCTGCTCTTCGAGTGCTTGATGTGTTCAATCCGCACATTAATTCTCTTGGCAAGAATCTTGCCCTCAACTGGCTTGTTTACAATGATGCCCACAGCATGCTGGGTGACATTGTAGACACTTCCGGTTTTGCCGTGGTAACATTTATGGGGCATTCCTTTTTGAACAGTGCCCATTCCCTTGATGTCTATAATATCGCCCTTCTTGTAGATTCGTGGCCAAAGGAACAACTCCATGTTTCCTAAAGGGCCTAGAGAACATATAGCGAGTGCCCCTCCTCTTTCCCTTTGTGTTTGTCATTTTGGCGAGTTACTGAAAGATGGCTACCATGGCCGAAAGGCCCAAAGCCCATATTTTACCATGCCTTATATCACAGCCATTAGCAGGGTTGAGGCATCAAGTGCTGCAGTCAGTCTGACTCCTGTGGTCCCCTAAGGTTTCTAGCTTCCCAGTTATGAATGACACCCTGGTCTCCAGTTCAGCTTGAGAGCTCTTTAAGAGCCAATGGATGAGAGAGTGGGAAGAGACTGCCTTTTTTTTTCTTTTTCCATTTCTTTCTTTCTTTCTTTTGCTGTTTTGTTTTGTTTTTCAAGAAAGGGTTTCTTTGTGTATCTTGGGCTGTCCTAAAACTCACTCTGTAAATCAGGCCATCTTTGAATTCACAGAGATCTGTGTGTGTGCTGTGATTAAAGGCATGCACACACCACAGCCTGGCTGAGACTGCAATTTCTTGTTAGCTCTGGGTAAGTGACAATGGCTCTGTGTTGTGAATCTCTGTGAATCCAGACTATGTTATGTCCTTCAATGACATGAGTCTGAAGCATCAAGCACCCATCCCTATACTCCCTGAGGTCTCTGAAGTCACGGTGCATCCTTAAAGGCTTAGAAAGCTTTTCCCTGGTTCACCTTTGTGTGTGTGTGTGTGTGTGTGTGTGTGTGTGTGTGTTTTGTTCTATCTAGGAGAAGCACCATAGCAGTTGCATAGTGACTGAGAAATTTGATTTTTAGGAAATGATTTTTCATATCTGTGAGTGGTCTCTCCATAGCCACTCATCTTTTCTTAAACTTGAGTATAGGAATGAATGAATGAATGATCCCTCCCTCCCTCCCTCCCTCCCTCTCTCTTCATGGGAATGAGTATCTGGTCTTGCATTGAGGGCTCCCCAGTTCTCAGCATCTCCAGCCCAACCTGTCACAAGCTGATCACACATTTGCAAACTTGGGATATATTCTGCTGAATTTTTGGGATAATGAATTTCATCAACTATGGGACTAACTTTGTTCTGACAGGACACTCACTATCTCTCCTCATCACACCCACATAGTGTAACAACTTTGTGTTTCCTCCATAATGTGCTTATTTCTGTCAGGGAACTGAAAGCCAGCCAGCCGGCCAGCCAGCCAGCCAGCCAGCCAGCCAGCCAGCCAGCCAGCCAACACTATCTACAAAGCTACAGAGAAACCCTGTCGTGAAAAACCAAAAATAAATAAATAAATAGGCATGGATTTTTTTTAAAAAATCAAACGCAAACTAAGTAGAAATAACTACTTTCAGTATGCCATTCAAGAATTAGGGAACCCTTTATCCCAGCACGTGGGAGACACAGGCAGAAGGACATCTGTGAGTTAAAATCCAGACTCATCTACCAAGTGAGGTCACAAGACTCGTGCACTGTCTTATAGGTCCTAAACTCCCATGGTCCAGTTTCTAGGGTTGGGGGCCTCTCTATAAAGCCTGGAAATTCACAGAGGTCCACCTGCCTCTGTCTCTTTGATGATAGAATAAAAGATGTGCACCACAATAACCAGGGTCAGTTTCTTGTAGATTTAGTTTAATTTCAAATTTTGTTTGTATCTCTTGGTCTGCACCAAGTGTGTCCCTGTGGGGGTGGGGGGCAGGGAAGTTGTCCTATTTTAGAACATTTTATTTTACTTTTATTTGAGACAGTCTTTCTGGTTGTGTAGAACTTATTTTAATTTCAAATTTTTAAAGAATTTTTTTATGATTTATTTAACTTTATTTTATGTGCAGTCGTGTGAAACTGGATTTACAATCACTTATGAGCTGCTGCCTTGTGGGGGTTACATCTCAGGAGCACAAGAACCCAAATCTGTGCTGTACTCCCTGTCACCAAAAGAGGTCACTAGATCCCCACCATGTGGTTTCTGGACATTCCAGAAATTCCATCTCTCCAGTTCTCATTCTTTCATTGTTCCTCCTGCATGCCTGCGTCTAGTGAGAGAGTGGGCAACTTTCCTCCCTGCTTCTCTGTGTCTGTGTCTGTCACATCCTGGATAGCCAGAGTGCCCGCCACCTCTGCCTGAGATAGATGTGGCTGGCAGCCCTGGGGCTGGGGGAAAGGGAGAGAGTGGGTTCCCTGGAGAGCCTTGGGCAGAGGCTCTGTGGATTCCCTGCTGGAGGCCTCACTGCCTCTGAGGAGCCCATGGGGGAGGGGGAAAGGGAAGGTCAACCAGAGAGTCCTGCCTGGCTTTTGCTTTGCTTTGTTCTTGTTTTTGTTTGTTTGTTTATTTTATTTTCAGGTACAGCTGTGACCAGGTCTGGATCCAGGACAGACTCAAAAGCTAGAGAGAAATCCTGTCTCAGAAAACAAAAATAAATAAATACATAAATAAACACATAAACAAATACATAAACTAATAAATGAATGGATAGATAAATAGATAGATAGATAGATAGATAGATAGATAGATAGATAGATAGATAGCCAGACAGAGAGAGAGATGATAAAACACCTTCAAGATCAGGGAGACCAAGGCTGGCAGATCACTGTAAGTTTAAAGCTACCTTGTTCTGCAGATTGAGATTCAGGACAGGCAAAGTGACATAGAGAAACCCTGTTTTCAAAAAAAAGGTGGGGGCTGGAGAGATGGCTCTGTGGTTAAGAGTGCTGACTGCTCTTCCAGAGGACCCAGGTTCAATTCCTACCACCCACATGGCAGTCAACAGCTGTCTGTAACTCCAAGATCTGACACCCTCACATAGACATACATGCAGGCAAAACACCAATGGCGACAAAATAAATTATTAGGAAAATAAATATATAAAAAAGGTTGTTTAGCCTTTAATCCCAGCATTAGGAGGCAGAGGCAGATGGCTCTCTGTGAGTCTGAGGCCAGTTTTGTCTACAAAGTGAGTCCCAGGGCATACGCATACAAGGGCACACAACGAAACCCTATGTTGAACAACCACAAATAAACAAACAAATAAAGAGATAATAACAATAAAAATATTTGAGAGTTCAAATAATTGACTTCATCCACAATAAAAGAATATAAAAATAAAAATATCAAACGCATTTGAATGCATCAGCACAGGAGACCGCTTCCTAAATAGAACCCCAGTAGCACAGACACTGAGAGAAACAATTAATAAGTGAGAGAGACCTCCTGAAACTGAAAAGCTTCTGTAAAGCAAAGAACACGGCCAACAAGACAAAATGACGGCCTTACAGAATGGAAAAAGATCTTCACTAACCCCACATCAGACAGAGGTCTGTCTGATCTCCAAAACATACAAAGAACACAAGACATTGGTCATCTCAAGAACAAATAATCTAATTCACAAAATGGAGTACAGACTTAAACAGAGAATTCTCAACCGAGGAATCTAAAATGGCTGAAAGACACTTAAGGAAATGTTCAACATGCTTAGTCATCAGAGAAATGCAAATCAAAACAAGTTTCTAGAAACAAGGAGACAGTTCATAATGTTTCTTTCTTCTTCTTTTTTTTAATTTGGGATGGGGGCCTCTCTCCAAAACCTGGGAATTCACAGAGGTACACCTGTCTCTGTCTCTTGGATGATAGAATAAAAGATGTGCACCACAGTGACAATCCAACTAAGTTTTTAGTATCTCATTCTGTTAATTTCATGTACATTTAGTTTCATTTCAAATTTTGTTTGTATCTCTTGGTCTGCACCCAAGTGTGTCCTTGGTGGGGGGGGGGGCAGGGAAGGTGCCCTATTTCAGAACATTTTACTTAACTTTTATTTGAGACAGTCTTTCCAGTTGTGTAGAACTTAGTTTCATTTCAAATTTTTAATGACCAGGAAGGATGAAAGCATTCAAAAGGACTGGTTCCATATCTGGCAGAGAGGCAGGTGGATCTCTGGGAGTTTGAGGCCAGCCTGGTCGACGAGAACTAGTTCCAAAGACAGGCTCCAAAGCAACAGAGAAAACCCTGCCTTGAAAATCAAAACAAAAACACAAACAAAAATAAAAAACATAAATTAAATCTCTCTGTGTGTGTGTGTGTGAGAGAGAGAGAGAGAGAGAAGAGAGAGAGAGAGAGAGAGAGAGAGAAATGATTAAACAGGAAATAAGAAAAAACACAAAACCATAATGTCACCAAGATGACAGCCTGGTTTATATAGTGAGTTAAAGGTATTATACAGAGAAACCCTGTACCAAAAAAATAATAAAAGAAGAAAACAGAAAAAAAACAAGGAAGGAAGAAAAGAAGGAAAAAAGGAAAGAAGGAAGAAAAACTGGTGTTTTCCTTTTTTTCTTTGTTTATCTCAGGTTATTTTTTTTTTTTTATTGCTGCCGCAGCAGCAGTATATTTTGGGCAGCTGCCTAGCTGGGTAATGGTGGCAGCACATTTCTTTATTCTCAGTTCTCAGCCCTCAGAGATCAGGAGAGGCAGAGGCAGGCAGATCGCTGTGAGTTTGAGGCTACCTTGTTCTGCAGGCAAAGCGACGACAGACACAGAGAAACTAAAAGTGTGTTTAGTACAGGCCTTTTATTCCGGCACTAGGAGGCAGAGGTAGAGGCAGGGGCAGCTAGATCTCTGTGAGTCTGAGGCCAGCCTTGTCTACAAAGTGAGTTCCAGGGCAAACAAGCATACAAAGGGAATCCCTATGTAGAAAAACCACAAATAAACAAATAATAATAATGATGATGATGATAATAATCTAAGAGCTCAATTAATTGACTTCACCCACAATTCAAAAATTAAAAAATAAAACAAAGAGTGTGTCTGACCGATCAGTGAAAGGACTATGTGGGCCAAGGGGCTGCCACAATTATGGATTGGTGAGAGGGAGGAAAGGAGGGAGGCAGCAAGGGCAGTTCCCAGTCACCTAAATGCCTTTCAAAGACATTTCACCATGGCAACCACTCGCTTGCTTTCTTGGGGTTTCTTTTCTTCAGTAGTTGTGTTTGTACA
>NW_024543838.1:390000-482500 GCF_018167655.1 Microtus oregoni | reverse complement strand
TTAGTGGTCCTGGGGAAGACGAAGTAAGTTCACCACTAGCAGGGACTAGAGAGATTTCTGGATGTGATGGCTTTGAGACTTCCAGGGCTAGGGCTCAGGAACTGGGAGGTTTCTGGAATGAAATAGGTCTGTCTTGTTTCTCTGAGTTCCTAAAGGGCCAACCCACATCAAAGATTCACGATAGTTGATTTGACAAAGTCGGGAATTGACAAGGAGTGCGGAAGGAGTCAGGGAGATTTCAATACCAGCACTGCACATCACCCCCCCCCCCCCCCCCCGGTCCTTTTCGTTGTGTAGCAATAATAATAGAGAAAGGGGAGTAGCGCTCTGCCAAAGCCCGTATTTTTTTTTAAATATTTATTTATTTATTTATTAAGTATACAATATTCTGTCTGTGTGTATGTCTGCAGGCCAGAAGAGGGCACCAGACCTCTTTACAGATGGTTGTGAGCCACCATGTGGTTGCCGGGAATTGAACTCAGGACCTTTGGAAGAGCAGGCAATGCTCTTAACCACTGAGCCATCTCTCCAGCCCCCCGTATTTTTTTTTTTTAATAGTCCAGGTGTGTTATTTCTTTTTGTACATCAGGCCATGAATTCGTAGGGAATGGGCTCCAGCAGCTCAGGCTCCTTCCCGTTAGTCCTCGCGAAGTGTGCTTCTCTGGGTTCGCTTGAGCTGAACCCAGGTGCCCTTCTCTTTGTCTTCCTTTTCCTTCTGGTCGTTCTCCTTCACCCGCTTCAGAAAGCTGTCTCTGCTCTTCGAGTGCTTGATGTGTTCAATCCGCACATTAATTCTCTTGGCAAGAATCTTGCCCTTAACTGGCTTGTTTACAATGATGCCCACAGCATGCTGGGTGACATTGTAGACTCTTCCGGTTTTGCCGTGGTAACATTTATGGGGCATTCCTTTTTGAACAGTGCCCATTCCCTTGATGTCTATAATATCGCCCTTCTTGTAGATTCGTGGCCAAAGGAACAACTCCATGTTTCCTAAAGGGCCTAGAGAACATATAGCGAGTGCCCCTCCTCTTTCCCTTTGTGTTTGTCATTTTGGCGAGTTACTGAAAGATGGCTACCGCGGCCGAAAGGCCCAAAGCCCATATTTTACCATGCCTTATATCACAGCCATTAGCAGGGTTGAGGCATCAAGTGCTGCAGTCAGTCTGACTCCTGTGGTCCCCTAAGGTTTCTAGCTTCCCAGTTATGAATGACACCCTGGTCTCCAGTTCAGCTTGAGAGCTCTTTAAGAGCCAATGGATGAGAGAGTGGGAAGAGACTGCCTTTTTTTTTTCTTTTTCCATTTCTTTCTTTCTTTCTTTTGCTGTTTTGTTTTGTTTTTCAAGAAAGGGTTTCTTTGTGTATCTTGGGCTGTCCTAAAACTCACTCTGTAAATCAGGCCATCTTTGAATTCACAGAGATCTGTGTGTGTGCTGTGATTAAAGGCATGCACACACCACAGCCCGGCTGAGACTGCAATTTCTTGTTAGCTCTGGGTAAGTGAATGGCTCTGTGTTGTGAATCTCTGTGAATCCAGACTATGTTATGTCCTTCAATGACATGAGTCTGAAGCATCAAGCACCCATCCCTATACTCCCTGAGGTCTCTGAAGTCACGGTGCATCCTTAAAGGCTTAGAAAGCTTTTCCCTGGTTCACCTTTGTGTGTATGTGTGTGTGTGTGTGTGTGTTTTGTTCTATCTAGGAGAAGCACCATAGCAGTTGCATAGTGACTGAGAAATTTTATTTTTAGGAAATGATTTTTCATATCTGTGAGTGGTCTCTCCATAGCCACTCATCTTTTCTTAAACTTGAGTATAGGAATGAATGAATGAATGATCCCTCCCTCCCTCCCTCCCTCCCTCCCTCTCTCTTCATGGGAACGAGTATCTGGTCTTGCATTGAGGGCTCCCCAGTTCTCAGCATCTCCAGCCCAACCTGTCACAAGCTGATCACACATTTGCAAACTTGGGATATATTCTGCTGAATTTTTGGGATAATGAATTTCATCAACTATGGGACTAACTTTGTTCTGACAGGACACTCACAATCTCTCCTCATCACACCCACATAGTGTAACAACTTTGTGGTTCCTCCATAATGTGCTTATTTCTGTCAGGGAACTGAAAGCCAGCCAGCTGGCCAGCCAGCCAGCCAGCCAGCCAGCCAACACTATCTACAAAGCTACAGAGAAACCCTGTCGTGAAAAACCAAAAATAAATAAATAAATAGGCATGGATTTTTTTAAAAAAATCAAACGCAAACTAAGTAGAAATAACTACTTTCAGTATGCCATTCAAGAATTAGGGAACCCTTTATCCCAGCACGTGGGAGACACAGGCAGAAGGACATCTGTGAGTTAAAATCCAGACTCATCTACCAAGTGAGATCACAAGACTCGTGCACTGTCTTATAGGTCCTAAACTCCCATGGTCCAGTTTCTAGGGTTGGGGGCCTCTCTATAAAGCCTGGAAATTCACAGAGGTCCACCTGCCTCTGTCTCTTTGATGATAGAATAAAAGATGTGCACCACAATAACCAGGGTCAGTTTCTTGTAGATTTAGTTTAATTTCAAATTTTGTTTGTATCTCTTGGTCTGCACCAAGTGTGTCCCTGTGGGGGTGGGGGGCAGGGAAGTTGTCCTATTTTAGAACATTTTATTTTACTTTTATTTGAGACAGTCTTTCTGGTTGTGTAGAACTTATTTTAATTTCAAATTTTTAAAGAATTTTTTTATGATTTATTTAACTTTATTTTATGTGCAGTCATGTGAAACTGGATTTACAATCACTTATGAGCTGCTGCCTTGTGGGGGTTACATCTCAGGAGCACAAGAACCCAAATCTGTGCTGTACTCCCTGTCACCAAAAGAGGTCACTAGATCCCCACCATGTGGTTTCTGGACATTCCAGAAATTCCATCTCTCCAGTTCTCATTCTTTCATTGTTCCTCCTGCATGCCTGCGTCTAGTGAGAGAGTGGGCAACTTCCCTCCCTGCTTCTCTGTGTCTGTGTCTGTCACATCCTGGATAGCCAGAGTGCCCGCCACCTCTGCCTGAGATAGATGTGGCTGGCAGCCCTGGGGCTGGGGGAAAGGGAGAGAGTGGGTTCCCTGGAGAGCCTTGGGCAGAGGCTCTGTGGATTCCCTGCCGGAGGCCTCACTGCCTCTGAGGAGCCCATGGGGGAGGGGGAAAGGGAAGGTCAACCAGAGAGTCCTGCCTGGCTTTTGCTTTGCTTTGTTCTTGTTTTTGTTTGTTTGTTTATTTTATTTTCAGGTACAGCTGTGACCAGGTCTGGATCCAGGACAGACTCAAAAGCTAGAGAGAAATCCTGTCTCAGAAAACAAAAATAAATAAATACATAAATAAACACATAAACAAATACATAAACTAATAAATGAATGGATAGATAGATAGATAGATAGATAGATAGCCAGACAGAGAGAGAGATGATAAAACACCTTCAAGATCAGGGAGACCAAGGCTGGCAGATCACTGTAAGTTTAAAGCTACCTTGTTCTGCAGATTGAGATTCAGGACAGGCAAAGTGACATAGAGAAACCCTGTTTTCAAAAAAAAGGTGGGGGTTGGAGAGATGGCTCTGCAGTTAAGAGTGCTGACTGCTCTTCCAGAGGACCCAGGTTCAATTACTACCACCCACATGGCAGTCAACAGCTGTCTGTAACTCCAAGATCTGACACCCTCAGATAGACATACATGCAGGCAAAACACCAATGCCGACAAAATAAATTATTAGGAAAATAAATATATAAAAAAGGTTGTTTAGCCTTTAATCCCAGCATTAGGAGGCAGAGGCAGATGGCTCTCAGTGAGTCTGAGGCCAGTTTTGTCTACAAAGTGAGTCCCAGGGCATACGCATACAAGGGCACACAACGAAACCCTATGTTGAACAACCACAAATAAACAAACAAATAAAGAGATAATAACAATAAAAATATTTGAGAGTTCAAATAATTGACTTCATCCACAATAAAAGAATATAAAAATAAAAATATCAAACGCATTTGAATGCATCAGCACAGGAGACCACTTCCTAAATAGAACCCCAGTAGCACAGACACTGAGAGAAACAATTAATAAGTGAGAGAGACCTCCTGAAACTGAAAAGCTTCTGTAAAGCAAAGAACACAGCCAACAAGACAAAATGACGGCCTTACAGAATGGAAAAAGATCTTCACTAACCCCACATCAGACAGAGGTCTGTCTGATCTCCAAAACATACAAAGAACACAAGACATTGGTCATCTCAAGAACAAATAATCTAATTCACAAAATGGAGTACAGACTTAAACAGAGAACTCTCAACCGAGGAATCTAAAATGGCTGAAAGACACTTAAGGAAATGTTCAACATGCTTAGTCATCAGAGAAATGCAAATCAAAACAAGTTTCTAGAAACAAGGAGACAGTTCATAATGTTTCTTTCTTCTTTTCTTCCTTCTTTTTTTTTAAATTTGGGATGGGGCCTCTCTCCAAAACCTGGGAATTCACAGAGGTACACCTGTCTCTGTCTCTTGGATGATAGAATAAAAGATGTGCACCACAGTGACAATCCAACTAAGTTTTTAGTATCTCATTCTGTTAATTTCATGTACATTTAGTTTCATTTCAAATTTTGTTTGTATCTCTTGGTCTGCACCCAAGTGTGTCCTTGGTGGGGTGGGGGGGCAGGGAAGGTGCCCTATTTCAGAACATTTTACTTAACTTTTATTTGAGACAGTCTTTCCAGTTGTGTAGAAATTAGTTTCATTTCAAATTTTTAATGACCAGGAAGGATGAAAGCATTCAAAAGGACTGGTTCCATATCTGGCAGAGAGGCAGGTGGATCTCTGGGAGTTTGAGGCCAGCCTGGTCGACGAGAGCTAGTTCCAAAGACAGGCTCCAAAGCAACAGAGAAAACCCTGCCTTGAAAATCAAAACAAAAACACAAACAAAAATAAAAAACATAAATTAAATCTCTGTATGTGTGTGTGTGTGTGTGTGTGTGTGAGAGAGAGAGAGAGAGAGAGAGAGAGAGAGAGAGAGAGAGAGAGAGAAATGATTAAACAGGAAATAAGAAAAAACACAAAACCATAATGTCACCAAGATGACAGCCTGGTTTATATAGTGAGTTAAAGGTATTATACAGAGAAACCCTGTACCAAAAAAATAATAAAAGAAGAAAACAGAAAAAAAACAAGGAAGGAAGAAAAGAAGGAAAAAAGGAAAGAAGGAAGAAAAACTGGTGTTTTCCTTTTTTTCTTTGTTTATCTCAGGTTATTTTTTTTTTTTTATTGCTGCCGCAGCAGCAGTATATTTTGGGCAGCTGCCTAGCTGGGTAATGGTGGCAGCACATTTCTTTATTCTCAGTTCTCAGCCCTCAGAGATCAGGAGAGGCAGAGGCAGGCAGATCGCTGTGAGTTTGAGGCTACCTTGTTCTGCAGGCAAAGCGACGACAGACACAGAGAAACTAAAAGTGTGTTTAGTACAGGCCTTTTATTCCGGCACTAGGAGGCAGAGGTAGAGGCAGGGGCAGCTAGATCTCTGTGAGTCTGAGGCCAGCCTTGTCTACAAAGTGAGTTCCAGGGCAAACAAGCATACAAAGGGAATCCCTATGTAGAAAAACCACAAATAAACAAATAATAATAATGATGATGATGATAATAATCTAAGAGCTCAATTAATTGACTTCACCCACAATTCAAAAATTAAAAAATAAAACAAAGAGTGTGTCTGACCGATCAGTGAAAGGACTATGTGGGCCAAGGGGCTGCCACAATTATGGATTGGTGAGAGGGAGGAAAGGAGGGAGGCAGCAAGGGCAGTTCCCAGTCACCTAAATGCCTTTCAAAGACATTTCACCATGGCAACCACTCGCTTGCTTTCTTGGGGTTTCTTTTCTTCAGTAGTTGTGTTTGTACAACCTACCCCACACCCCACTTCTCATCCTAAATACAGAGTCTGAGAAAATTAAAGCAGCTGTGGAAAAATTCCCACTTGGATATCTTTTCCTGCCCAGTAAAACAAAAACGACTATAACAGGGCTGGAGAGATGGCTCAGAGGTTAAGAGCACTGACTGCTTTTCCACAGGTCCTGAGTTCAATTCCCAGCAACCACATGGTGGCTTACAACCATCTATAATGAGACCTGGTGCCCCCTTCTGGCTTGCAGGCACACGTGGAAGGAATGCTATACACATAATATAATAAATAAATTAAAAAAAAAACGACTATAACAAAAATATGCATATCTAAAAAAAACAAAAAAAAATAAAAAAAATACATATCTAAGCAGACCAATCAAGTTGTAGCCTCACCCTTTATATTATTTATTT
Source organism: Microtus oregoni (assembly GCF_018167655.1). Classification (NCBI taxonomy): domain Eukaryota; kingdom Metazoa; phylum Chordata; class Mammalia; order Rodentia; family Cricetidae; genus Microtus; species Microtus oregoni. The sequence continues at coordinate 476,173 of NW_024543838.1, read as the reverse complement.
ATTTATTTATTTATTGGCTTTTCAAGACAAGTTTTCTCTGTAGCTTTGGTGCCTGTCCTGGAACTCCCAGAGATTTGCCTGCCTCTGCCTCCAGAGTGCTGGGATTAAAGGCGTGCGCCAACACTGCCCGCCTTAGACTCACCCTTTAATGGTTCAGCAAGGAGTTCTAGCTGTTAGGAAGGGCTGGTGACCTTGAACTTTACTAGTCTCTGAAATCTGCCTTCTCACTTTTACCAGGTGCCCTCAGGGACAGGAGTGGAGGCCAGGGCCTGTAGCTTTGGCTTGTACATTTACTTCAATTTTAATTTTTTTGTCTTGTTTTTCGAAACAGGGTTTCCCTGGGTAACAGTCCTAGCTGATCTGGAACTAGCTCTTGTAGACCAGGCTGGCTTCCAACTCCCAAGAAATTCACCTGCCTCTGCCCCCTGTGTGCTGGGAATAAAGGCATGTGCCACCACCACATTTATTTAAACCTCTCTCTCGGTGTGCCTGTGTATGTGGGGGAGACAGGGAAGGTGTCATATTTCCAAACATTTTCATAACTGCACTTAGCACTGCACTCTTTTACATTTTATTTTACTTTTAGTTGAGACAGTGTTTCCAGTTGTGTAGTTTAATTTCAATTTCTTAAAGAATTTTTTTTTATGATTTATTTAACCATGCAGGTGCTGGGAATTGAACCCAATTTCTCAGGAAGAGCCAAGAAACTAGCTCTCCAGGCTCTTAATTTAAAAGTTTATTTATGTGTCTCTGGGTGTGCCTGTGCCTGTGTTTGTGTTTGGTGTGTGTGTGGGGGGGGGTATATTTTGACCTCACCAGATGAAGGCATTCAAGAGCACTGGCTCCATATCTGGCAGAGGCAGGATCTCTGGGAGTTTTAGGCCAGCCTGGTCTACAAGAAAGGAGCTAGTTCCAAGAACAGTCTCCAAATCAGCAGAGAAACCCTGTCTCATAAAGCAAAACACAAAACCAAACAAGAAATAAATAAATTGAGAGAGAGAGAGAAAGCGAGAGAGAGAGAGAGAGAGAGAGAGAGAGAGAGAGAGAGAGAGAGAGAAGAAATGTGGATTTACAGATAGGAAATAAAAATAAAAAGAGAACGTTACCAACAAGACAGCCTGGTCTATAAACTGAGTTCCAGGACAGCTAGGGCTGTTACACAGAGAAATCGTGCCTCAAAAAATACTAAAAGAAGACAAAAAAAAAAAAGCAAGCAAGCAAGAAAATGCAGGGTTTTTTCCCCTTTTTTATGTTTGTTAATTCCAGGCCATTCATTTTAATTTTACTTTTTCTTTTAAGATTATATTTTCAGGGGCTGTAGAGATAGCTCAGAGGTTAAGAGCACTGACTGTTCTTCCAAAGGTCCTGAGTTCAATTCCTAGCAACAATATGGTGGCTCACAACCATCTGTAATGGGGTCTTCTGGCCTGCAGTCATGCATGGAAGGAGTGCTGTATACATAATAAATAATTAATTTAAAAAAAAAGATTGTATTTGCAGCATAAGTGTTCAGAAAGAAGAAGTCCTGGGCCATGTAGTAAAATAGTTTGTCTGAAACACAAATAAAAAGACAGGTCCAGTCTCAAAAAACAAAAAACAAAAAAAAAAAACAAATTAAAATGTGAAATAAAACAAAGAAGGGGCTTTTTTTTTGTTTTGTTTTGTTTTCTATGAAACCTGAAAATGGCTGAATTCAACAATTATCCAACTTCAGCAAGAAGGTACTGTTTCCCAGCTTCAACCAGAAAACAGCAAATATGCACATCTAGGCCCTGTCAACAGAAGAGGGCACTAGATTTCCACCATGTGGTTTCTGGAAAGTCCAGCAATTCCATCTCTCCATTTCTGATTCTTTCAATCACTGCAGGCAGGCCTGCATTTAGTGAGAGAGTGGACACCACTCCTCGTTCCTTCCTGTTTCTCACGTGTTCATGTCTCACGTGTTCATGTCATAAACACGCGCACATGTGTTTATGGGGTGGCTTTTGAACTAACCAAGATGACTGGTTCCATATCTGGCAGAGAGGCAGTTGGATCTCTGGGAGTTTGAGGACAGCCTGGTCGACAAGAGCTAGTTCTAAGACAACAGAGAAACCATGCCTTGAAAATCAAAACCAAAACACAAACAAAAATAAATAAATAAATAAATAAATAAATGAATAAATACATAAAATAAAACATGAATTAAATGAGAAAGAGAGAGGGAGAAGAAATGTCAATTTGTCAATTTTCAGACCAGAAATAAGAAAAAACAAAACCATAATGTCACCAAGATGACAGCCTGGTTTATATAGTGAGTTAAAGGTATTATACAGAGAAACCAAAAATAAAAAATAATAAAAGAATAAAACAGGAAGGAAGGAAGGAAGGAAGGAAGGAAGGAAGGAAAAATAGGTGCTTTCCTTTTTTTCTTCGTTTATCTCAGGTTATTTATTTTTATTTAATTTTTTTCTAAAATTGCAGCAGCAGCAGTATATTTGGGCAGCTGACTACTATCATGGAAGCGTTCAGAAAGAAGTCCTGGGCCATGTAGTGAGATAGATTGTCTGGAGCATAAATAAAAAGCCAATTCCTGTCTCAAAAAAAGAAAAAAAAATCAAGTTAAAATGTGAAATAATAAAATAAATAAGGGTGTTTTTTTTTGTTTCTTGTTTTTTTTTTGTTTGTTTTTTTTTTTTGCAATGAGTGAATTCAAGTCAACAACTTTCAGTTTCCCAACTCCAACAGGAAAGGCTGCAGATATCCATATCAAAGAGGTCCAGTGGAGCTGTAGCCACACCCTTTAATGCTTGTGTCCCAAGGACACAGAGTTTAGGAAAGAAATGATCTTGATCTTTTTTTCAGGAGATCTGAAAACTCAAAACAGCAACCAAACACACACCAAGTAGGAAGAAATGACAGAGAGGCAGGGGGAGTTCAAGGCCAGCCTCACCTACCAAGGACATTCCAGGACTGTTCCCTAGATAAACCCTGTCTCACAAAACCAACCAAACACACACACACACACACACACACACACACACAAAACCCAGAAGAATAAGGAAAGTGTTCCTGAAACACCACAAACCAGCTAGATTGCACTTAATAGCAATCAAAAGTGGGTGAAATATAAAATGGAGAGAAATTCTTTGATGAAATCCAACCCTCTTTCTTGGTCAAAGCTGTACAGCCAATAGAACTAGAGGGAGGGAACATGTGTCCATCTCTCAATGAAAAAAGAAAAAAGGCTAGAATCTCACTGTGAGCGTAAAAGATGAAAATCTTACAGCTGACACCATCCAGTCTCAAGTTAGAAAAACTTGAAACGATGCAACAGGAGACAGACAGTTTCCCAATGAACTCTTGCTATTCTCCAGGGGAAGTTTTGTTCCTGAGGGTTTTTTTTTTTTTTTTTTTTTTTTTTCGAGACAGGGTTTCTCTGTAGCTTTGGAGCCTGTCCTGGCACTAGCTCTTCTAGACCAGGCTGGCCTCGAACTCACAGAGATCCACCTGCCTCTGCCTCCCAAGTGTTGGGATTAAAGGCATGCGCCACCACCGCCCGGCTCTGAGGGTTTTTGGAACAACTAAAATCCCTCTTATCTTTTTGTTTTGTTTTGTTTTCCATGCCCCCTCAGAGGACACCTGGATGTTTTTTAAGGATTTGGTTTTATTTTATTTAAGTATTTTGTTCCTCAGACATAACTCTGAAAACACTAATACGTAATAGCCAGTTTCTATTCAGTTCAGTTCAGATTTTTACCAAAACCTCCTGTCTGGCATGTCTCTGTCTTTGTTGAGTTCCTGTACTTACAGAAGCCAAGAGATAGCTGGCAGCCATCCATAGAAAATGCCCTCTCCCTTTGAACACGGCCCTCCTTTGGTCTGAGTTTCTCACACAGCTCTGATGATGCAGGAGGATGCCAAGGGCCCAGTTGGTGCCTCAGCCCGATGCCTGCATCTGTGCCTTGGCAGCAGCTATTCATGTCTTGCCACTCAGAGTCAAATTCCCTTAAGTTTAGTCTTCCCTAAGTGCTTGTTCACTTCAGAGGACTCACCCTCATCTTCCGTGTCCTCCTGGCCTAATTTCTCATATTACTGATTTACTGAGTATGAATCAGTAATATGAGATGTTCCGGAGAGGGAGGAAGGGACATTCATGAAAAAAGTGAGTGTTCAACTAACTAACTCCCCATGGGTGAAGGAAGTAGTGAAAAGATTTTAATGAAGCAGAGAGAAATTTCTGGTTTTGGAAGGAGGAAATCCTGAATGGCTCCCTCTGTGTCGCAGGAGAGACTCCTGGAAAGGAAACCTCAGGTTCCGGTCAGTCGGTCGGTTGGTCAGTTCGGGGAGAAATATTAGCAAGGAGGTAAAGGCCGTGCCTCACGACATCAGCAGTCCCTTCTCTGGAAATTCTACGGTATCCCGGAGAGCTCTCGGAATTTTGTGATGTCACTCGTGTCCTAGAAATGCCAAGTGCCCTCAAGATACACTCTCTCGGTGCCTATAAGACTCAGTTCTAGACATGTTGTCTAGAGAATGGAGATCATGGAGAGGCCAGAGGGAGGAAGAAGAAAGCTGACCTCAGATCTCAGAGGAAAACACGGAGAAATAATTAGTGGTCCTGGGGAAGACGAAGTGAGTTCACCACTAGCAGGGTCTAGAGAGATTTCTGGATGTGATGGCTTTGAGACTTCCAGGGCTAGGGCTCAGGAACTGGGAGGTTTCTGGAATGAAATAGGTCTGTCTTGTTTCTCTGAGTTCCTAAAGGGCCAACCCACATCAAAGATTCACGATAGTTGATTTGACAAAGTCGGGAATTGACAAGGAGTGCGGAAGGAGTCAGGGAGATTTCAATACCAGCACTGCACATCACCCCCCCCCCCCCCCCGGTCCTTTTCGTTGTGTAGCAATAATAATAGAGAAAGGGGAGTAGCGCTCTGCCTAAGCCCGTATTTTTTTTTAAATATTTATTTATTTATTTATTAAGTATACAATATTCTGTCTGTGTGTATGTCTGCAGGCCAGAAGAGGGCACCAGACCTCTTTACAGATGGTTGTGAGCCACCATGTGGTTGCCGGGAATTGAACTCAGGACCTTTGGAAGAGCAGGCAATGCTCTTAACCACTGAGCCATCTCTCCAGCCCCCCGTATTTTTTTTTTTAATAGTCCAGGTGTGTTATTTCTTTTTGTACATCAGGCCATGAATTCGTAGGGAATGGGCTCCAGCAGCTCAGGCTCCTTCCCGTTAGTCCTCGCGAAGTGTGCTTCTCTGGGTTCGCTTGAGCTGAACCCAGGTGCCCTTCTCTTTGTCTTCCTTTTCCTTCTGGTCGTTCTCCTTCACCCGCTTCAGAAAGCTGTCTCTGCTCTTCGAGTGCTTGATGTGTTCAATCCGCACATTAATTCTCTTGGCAAGAATCTTGCCCTTAACTGGCTTGTTTACAATGATGCCCACAGCATGCTGGGTGACATTGTAGACTCTTCCGGTTTTGCCATGGTAACATTTATGGGGCATTCCTTTTTGAACAGTGCCCATTCCCTTGATGTCTATAATATCGCCCTTCTTGTAGATTCGTGGCCAAAGGAACAACTCCATGTTTCCTAAAGGGCCTAGAGAACATATAGTGAGTGCCCCTCCTCTTTCCCTTTGTGTTTGTCATTTTGGCGAGTTACTGAAAGATGGCTACCGCGGCCGAAAGGCCCAAAGCCCATATTTTACCATGCCTTATATCACAGCCATTAGCAGGGTTGAGGCATCAAGTGCTGCAGTCAGTCTGACTCCTGTGGTCCCCTAAGGTTTCTAGCTTCCCAGTTATGAATGACACCCTGGTCTCCAGTTCAGCTTGAGAGCTCTTTAAGAGCCAATGGATGAGAGAGTGGGAAGAGACTGCCTTTTTTTTTTCTTTTTCCATTTCTTTCTTTCTTTCTTTTGCTGTTTTGTTTTGTTTTTCAAGAAAGGGTTTCTTTGTGTATCTTGGGCTGTCCTAAAACTCACTCTGTAAATCAGGCCATCTTTGAATTCACAGAGATCTGTGTGTGTGCTATGATTAAAGGCATGCACACACCACAGCCCGGCTGAGACTGCAATTTCTTGTTAGCTCTGGGTAAGTGACAATGGCTCTGTGTTGTGAATCTCTGTGAATCCAGACTATGTTATGTCCTTCAATGACATGAGTCTGAAGCATCAAGCACCCATCCCTATACTCCCTGAGGTCTCTGAAGTCACGGTGCATCCTTAAAGGCTTAGAAAGCTTTTCCCTGGTTCACCTTTGTGTGTGTGTGTGTGTGTGTGTGTGTGTGTGTGTTTTGTTCTATCTAGGAGAAGCACCATAGCAGTTGCATAGTGACTGAGAAATTTGATTTTTAGGAAATGATTTTTCATATCTGTGAGTGGTCTCTCCATAGCCACTCATCTTTTCTTAAACTTGAGTATAGGAATGAATGAATGAATGATCCCTCCCTCCCTCCCTCCCTCCCTCCCTCTCTCTTCATGGGAACGAGTATCTGGTCTTGCATTGAGGGCTCCCCAGTTCTCAGCATCTCCAGCCCAACCTGTCACAAGCTGATCACACATTTGCAAACTTGGGATATATTCTGCTGAATTTTTGGGATAATGAATTTCATCAACTATGGGACTAACTTTGTTCTGACAGGACACTCACAATCTCTCCTCATCACACCCACATAGTGTAACAACTTTGTGGTTCCTCCATAATGTGCTTATTTCTGTCAGGGAACTGAAAGCCAGCCAGCTGGCCAGCCAGCCAGCCAGCCAGCCAGCCAACACTATCTACAAAGCTACAGAGAAACCCTGTCGTGAAAAACCAAAAATAAATAAATAAATAGGCATGGTTTTTTTTTAAAAAATCAAACGCAAACTAAGTAGAAATAACTACTTTCAGTATGCCATTCAAGAATTAGGGAACCCTTTATCCCAGCACGTGGGAGACACAGGCAGAAGGACATCTGTGAGTTAAAATCCAGACTCATCTACCAAGTGAGATCACAAGACTCGTGCACTGTCTTATAGGTCCTAAACTCCCATGGTCCAGTTTCTAGGGTTGGGGGCCTCTCTATAAAGCCTGGAAATTCACAGAGGTCCACCTGCCTCTGTCTCTTTGATGATAGAATAAAAGATGTGCACCACAATAACCAGGGTCAGTTTCTTGTAGATTTAGTTTAATTTCAAATTTTGTTTGTATCTCTTGGTCTGCACCAAGTGTGTCCCTGTGGGGGTGGGGGGCAGGGAAGTTGTCCTATTTTAGAACCTCTTATTTTACTTTTATTTGAGACAGTCTTTCTGGTTGTGTAGAACTTATTTTAATTTCAAATTTTTAAAGAATTTTTTTATGATTTATTTAACTTTATTTTATGTGCAGTCATGTGAAACTGGATTTACAATCACTTATGAGCTGCTGCCTTGTGGGGGTTACATCTCAGGAGCACAAGAACCCAAATCTGTGCTGTACTCCCTGTCACCAAAAGAGATCACTAGATCCCCACCATGTGGTTTCTGGACATTCCAGAAATTCCATCTCTCCAGTTCTCATTCTTTCATTGTTCCTCCTGCATGCCTGCGTCTAGTGAGAGAGTGGGCAACTTTCCTCCCTGCTTCTCTGTGTCTGTGTCTGTCACATCCTGGATAGCCAGAGTGCCCGCCACCTCTGCCTGAGATAGATGTGGCTGGCAGCCCTGGGGCTGGGGGAAAGGGAGAGAGTGGGCTCCCTGGAGAGCCTTGGGCAGAGGCTCTGTGGATTCCCTGCCAGATGCCTCACTGCCTCTGAGGAGCCCATGGGGGAGGGGGAAAGGGAAGGTCAACCAGAGAGTCCTGCCTGGCTTTTGCTTTGCTTTGTTTTGGTTTTTGTTTGTTTGTTTATTTTATTTTCAGGTACAGCTGTGACCAGGTCTGGATCCAGGACAGACTCAAAAGCTAGAGAGAAATCCTGTCTCAGAAAACAAAAATAAATAAATACATAAATAAACACATAAACAAATACATAAACTAATAAATGAATGGATAGATAGATAGATAGATAGATAGATAGATAGATAGCCAGACAGAGAGAGAGATGATAAAACACCTTCAAGATCAGGGAGACCAAGGCTGGCAGATCACTGTAAGTTTAAAGCTACCTTGTTCTGCAGATTGAGATTCAGGACAGGCAAAGTGACATAGAGAAACCCTGTTTTCAAAAAAAAGGTGGGGGCTGGAGAGATGGCTCTGCGGTTAAGAGTGCTGACTGCTCTTCCAGAGGACCCAGGTTCAATTCCTACCACCCACATGGCAGTCAACAGCTGTCTGTAACTCCAAGATCTGACACCCTCAGATAGACATACATGCAGGCAAAACACCAATGCCGACAAAATAAATTATTAGGAAAATAAATATATAAAAAAGGTTGTTTAGCCTTTAATCCCAGCATTAGGAGGCAGAGGCAGATGGCTCTCTGTGAGTCTGAGGCCAGTTTTGTCTACAAAGTGAGTCCCAGGGCATATGCATACAAGGGCACACAACGAAACCCTATGTTGAACAACCACAAATAAACAAACAAATAAAGAGATAATAACAATAAAAATATTTGAGAGTTCAAATAATTGACTTCATCCACAATAAAAGAATATAAAAATAAAAATATCAAACGCATTTGAATGCATCAGCACAGGAGACCGCTTCCTAAATAGAACCCCAGTAGCACAGACACTGAGAGAAACAATTAATAAGTGAGAGAGACCTCCTGAAACTGAAAAGCTTCTGTAAAGCAAAGAACACGGCCAACAAGACAAAATGACGGCCTTACAGAATGGAAAAAGATCTTCACTAACCCCACATCAGACAGAGGTCTGTCTGATCTCCAAAACATACAAAGAACACAAGACATTGGTCATCTCAAGAACAAATAATCTAATTCACAAAATGGAGTACAGACTTAAACAGAGAACTCTCAACCGAGGAATCTAAAATGGCTGAAAGACACTTAAGGAAATGTTCAACATGCTTAGTCATCAGAGAAATGCAAATCAAAACAAGTTTCTAGAAACAAGGAGACAGTTCATAATGTTTCTTTCTTCTTTTCTTCCTTCTTTTTTTTTTTAATTTGGGATGGGGGCCTCTCTCCAAAACCTGGGAATTCACAGAGGTACACCTGTCTCTGTCTCTTGGATGATAGAATAAATGATGTGCACCACAGTGACAATCCAACTAAGTTTTTAGTATCTCATTCTGTTAATTTCATGTACATTTAGTTTCATTTCAAATTTTGTTTGTATCTCTTGGTCTGCACCCAAGTGTGTCCTTGGTGGGGGGGGGGGGCAGGGAAGGTGCCCTATTTCAGAACATTTTACTTAACTTTTATTTGAGACAGTCTTTCCAGTTGTGTAGAACTTAGTTTCATTTCAAATTTTTAATGACCAGGAAGGATGAAAGCATTCAAAAGGACTGGTTCCATATCTGGCAGAGAGGCAGGTGGATCTCTGGGAGTTTGAGGCCAGCCTGGTCGACGAGAGCTAGTTCCAAAGACAGGCTCCAAAGCAACAGAGAAAACCCTGCCTTGAAAATCAAAACAAAAACACAAACAAAAATAAAAAACATAAATTAAATCTGTGTGTGTGTGTGTGTGTGTGTGTGAGTGTGTGTGTGTGTGTGAGAGAGAGAGAGAGAAGAGGGAGAGAGAGAGAGAGAGAAATGATTAAACAGGAAATAAGAAAAAACACAAAACCATAATGTCACCAAGATGACAGCCTGGTTTATATAGTGAGTTAAAGGTATTATACAGAGAAACCCTGTACCAAAAAAATAATAAAAGAAGAAAACAGAAAAAAAACAAGGAAGGAAGAAAAGAAGGAAAAAAGGAAAAAAAGAAAAACTGGTGTTTTCCTTTTTTTCTTTGTTTATCTCAGGTTATTATTTTTTTTTTTTTATTGCTGCCGCAGCAGCAGTATATTTTGGGCAGCTGCCTAGCTGGGTAATGGTGGCAGCACATTTCTTTATTCTCAGTTCTCAGCCCTCAGAGATCAGGAGAGGCAGAGGCAGGCAGATCGCTGTGAGTTTGAGGCTACCTTGTTCTGCAGGCAAAGCGACGACAGACACAGAGAAACTAAAAGTGTGTTTAGTACAGGCCTTTTATTCCGGCACTAGGAGGCAGAGGTAGAGGCAGGGGCAGCTAGATCTCTGTGAGTCTGAGGCCAGCCTTGTCTACAAAGTGAGTTCCAGGGCAAACAAGCATACAAAGGGAATCCCTATGTAGAAAAACCACAAATAAACAAATAATAATAATGATGATGATGATAATAATCTAAGAGCTCAATTAATTGACTTCACCCACAATTCAAAAATTAAAAAATAAAACAAAGAGTGTGTCTGACCGATCAGTGAAAGGACTATGTGGGCCAAGGGGCTGCCACAATTATGGATTGGTGAGAGGGAGGAAAGGAGGGAGGCAGCAAGGGCAGTTCCCAGTCACCTAAATGCCTTTCAAAGACATTTCACCATGGCAACCACTCGCTTGCTTTCTTGGGGTTTCTTTTCTTCAGTAGTTGTGTTTGTACAACCTACCCCACACCCCACTTCTCATACTAAATACAGAGTCTGAGAAAATTAAAGCAGCTGTGGAAAAATTCCCACTTGGATATCTTTTCCTGCCCAGTAAAACAAAAACGACTATAACAGGGCTGGAGAGATGGCTCAGAGGTTAAGAGCACTGACTGCTTTTCCACAGGTCCTGAGTTCAATTCCCAGCAACCACATGGTGGCTTACAACCATCTATAATGAGACCTGGTGCCCCCTTCTGGCTTGCAGGCACACGTGGAAGGAATGCTATACACATAATATAATAAATAAATTTAAAAAAAAAAAACGACTATAACAAAAATATGCATATCTAAAAAAAAAAAATAAAAAAAATACATATCTAAGCAGACCAATCAAGTTGTAGCCTCACCCTTTATATTATTTATTTATTTATTTATTTATTTATTTATTTATTTATTGGCTTTTCAAGACAAGTTTTCTCTGTAGCTTTGGTGCCTGTCCTGGAACTCCCAGAGATTTGCCTGCCTCTGCCTCCAGAGTGCTGGGATTAAAGGCGTGCGCCAACACTGCCCGCCTTAGACTCACCCTTTAATGGTTCAGCAAGGAGTTCTAGCTGTTAGGAAGGGCTGGTGACCTTGAACTTTACTAGTCTCTGAAATCTGCCTTCTCACTTTTACCAGGTGCCCTCAGGGACAGGAGTGGAGGCCAGGGCCTGTAGCTTTGGCTTGTACATTTACTTCAATTTTAATTTTTTTGTCTTGTTTTTCGAAACAGGGTTTCCCTGGGTAACAGTCCTAGCTGATCTGGAACTAGCTCTTGTAGACCAGGCTGGCTTCCAACTCCCAAGAAATTCACCTGCCTCTGCCCCCTGTGTGCTGGGAATAAAGGCATGTGCCACCACCACATTTATTTAAACCTCTCTCTCGGTGTGCCTGTGTATGTGGGGGAGACAGGGAAGGTGTCATATTTCCAAACATTTTCATAACTGCACTTAGCACTGCACTCTTTTACATTTTATTTTACTTTTAGTTGAGACAGTGTTTCCAGTTGTGTAGTTTAATTTCAATTTCTTAAAGAATTTTTTTTTATGATTTATTTAACCATGCAGGTGCTGGGAATTGAACCCAATTTCTCAGGAAGAGCCAAGAAACTAGCTCTCCAGGCTCTTAATTTAAAAGTTTATTTATGTGTCTCTGGGTGTGCCTGTGCCTGTGTTTGTGTTTGGTGTGTGTGTGGGGGGGGGGTATATTTTGACCTCACCAGATGAAGGCATTCAAGAGCACTGGCTCCATATCTGGCAGAGGCAGGATCTCTGGGAGTTTTAGGCCAGCCTGGTCTACAAGAAAGGAGCTAGTTCCAAGAACAGTCTCCAAATCAGCAGAGAAACCCTGTCTCATAAAGCAAAACACAAAACCAAACAAGAAAGAAATAAATTGAGAGAGAGAGAGAGAGAGAGAGAGAGAGAGAGAGAGAGAGAGAGAAGAAATGTGGATTTACAGATAGGAAATAAGAATAAAAAGAGAACGTTACCAACAAGACAGCCTGGACTATAAACTGAGTTCCAGGACAGCTAGGGCTGTTACACAGAGAAATCGTGCCTCAAAAAATACTAAAAGAAGAGAAAAAAAAAAAAAAAAAAAGCAAGCAAGCAAGAAAATGCAGGGTTTTTTTCCCCTTTTTTATCTTTGTTAATTCCAGGCCATTCATTTTAATTTTACTTTTTCTTTTAAGATTATATTTTCAGGGGCTGTAGAGATGGCTCAGAGGTTAAGAGCACTGACTGTTCTTCCAAAGGTCCTGAGTTCAATTCCTAGCAACAATATGGTGGCTCACAACCATCTGTAATGGGGTCTTCTGGCCTGCAGTCATGCATGGAAGGAGTGCTGTATACATAATAAATAATTAATTTAAAAAAAAGATTGTATTTGCAGCATAAGTGTTCAGAAAGAAGAAGTCCTGGGCCATGTAGTAAAATAGTTTGTCTGAAACACAAATAAAAAGACAGGTCCTGTCTCAAAAAACAAAAAACAAAAAAAAAAAATTAAAATGTGAAATAAAACAAAGAAGGGGCTTTTTGTTTTGTTTTGTTTTGTTTTCTATGAAACCTGAAAATGGCTGAATTCAACAATTATCCAACTTCAGCAAGAAGGTACTGTTTCCCAGCTTCAACCAGAAAACAGCAAATATGCACATCTAGGCCCTGTCAACAGAAGAGAGCACTAGATTTCCACCATGTGGTTTCTGGAAAGTCCAGAAATTCCATCTCTCCATTTCTGATTCTTTCAATCACTGCAGGCAGGCCTGCATTTAGTGAGAGAGTGGACACCACTCCTCGTTCCTTCCTGTTTCTCACGTGTTCATGTCTCACGTGTTCATGTCATAAACACGCGCACATGTGTTTATGGGGTGGCTTTTGAACTAACCAAGATGACTGGTTCCATATCTGGCAGAGAGGCAGTTGGATCTCTGGGAGTTTGAGGACAGCCTGGTCGACAAGAGCTAGTTCTAAGACAACAGAGAAACCATGCCTTGAAAATCAAAACCAAAACACAAACAAAAATAAATAAATAAATAAATAAATAAATGAATAAATACATAAAATAAAACATGAATTAAATGAGAAAGAGAGAGGGAGAAGAAATGTCAATTTGTCAATTTTCAGACCAGAAATAAGAAAAAACAAAACCATAATGTCACCAAGATGACAGCCTGGTTTATATAGTGAGTTAAAGGTATTATACAGAGAAACCAAAAATAAAAAATAATAAAAGAAGAAAACAGGAAGGAAGGAAGGAAGGAAGGAAGGAAGGAACAATAGGTGCTTTCCTTTTTTTCTTTGTTTATCTCAGGTTATTTATTTTTATTTAATTTTTTTCTAAAATTGCAGCAGCAGCAGTATATTTTGGGCAGCTGACTACTATCATGGAAGCGTTCAGAAAGAAGTCCCGGGCCGTGTAGTGAGATAGATTGTCTGGAGCATAAATAAAAAGCCAATTCCTGTCTCAAAAAAAGAAAAAAAAATCAAGTTAAAATGTGAAATAATAAAATAAATAAGGGTGGTTTTTTTTGTTTCTTGTTTTTTTTTTTGTTTGTTTTTTTTTTTTGCAATGAGTGAATTCAAGTCAACAACTTTCAGTTTCCCAACTCCAACAGGAAAGGCTGCAGATATCCATATCAAAGAGGTCCAGTGGAGCTGTAGCCACACCCTTTAATGCTTGTGTCCCAAGGACACAGAGTTTAGGAAAGAAATGATCTTGATCTTTTTTTCAGGAGATCTGAAAACTCAAAACAGCAACCAAACACACACCAAGTAGGAAGAAATGACAGAGAGGCAGGGGGAGTTCAAGGCCAGCCTCACCTACCAAGGACATTCCAGGACTGTTCCCTAGATAAACCCTGTCTCACAAAACCAACCAAACACACACACACACACACACACACACACACACACACACAAAACCCAGAAGAATAAGGAAAGTGTTCCTGAAACACCACAAACCAGCTAGATTGCACTTAATAGCAATCAAAAGTGGGTGAAATATAAAATGGAGAGAAATTCTTTGATGAAATCCAACCCTCTTTCTTGGTCAAAGCTGTACAGCCAATAGAACTAGAGGGAGGGAACATGTGTCCATCTCTCAATAAAAAAAGAAAAAAGGCTAGAATCTCACTGTGAGCGTAAAAGATGAAAATCTTACAGCTGACACCATCCAGTCTCAAGTTAGAAAAACTTGAAACGATGCAACAGGAGACAGACAGTTTCCCAATGAACTCTTGCTATTCTCCAGGGGAAGTTTTGTTCCTGAGGGTTTTTTTTTTTTTTTTTTTTTTTTTTTTTTTTTTGATTTTTCGAGACAGGGTTTCTCTGTAGCTTTGGAGCCTGTCCTGGCACTAGCTCTTCTAGACCAGGCTGGCCTCGAACTCACAGAGATCCACCTGCCTCTGCCTCCCAAGTGTTGGGATTAAAGGCATGCGCCACCACTGCCCGGCTCTGAGGGTTTTTGGAACAACTAAAATCCCTCTTATCTTTTTGTTTTGTTTTGTTTTCCATGCCCCCTCAGAGGACACCTGGATGTTTTTTAAGGATTTGGTTTTATTTTATTTAAGTATTTTGTTCCTCAGACATAACTCTGAAAACACTAATACGTAATAGCCAGTTTCTATTCAGTTCAGTTCAGATTTTTACCAAAACCTCCTGTCTGGCATGTCTCTGTCTTTGTTGAGTTCCTGTACTTACAGAAGCCAAGAGATAGCTGGCAGCCATCCATAGAAAATGCCCTCTCCCTTTGAACACGGCCCTCCTTTGGTCTGAGTTTCTCACACAGCTCTGATGATGCAGGAGGATGCCAAGGGCCCAGTTGGTGCCTCAGCCCGATGCCTGCATCTGTGCCTTGGCAGCAGCTATTCATGTCTTGCCACTCAGAGTCAAATTCCCTTAAGTTTAGCCTTCCCTAAGTGCTTGTTCACTTCAGAGGACTCAACCCTCATCTTCCATGTCCTCCTGGCCTAATTTCTCATATTACTGATTTACTGAGTATGAATCAGTAATATGAGATGTTCCGGAGAGGGAGGAAGGGACATTCATGAAAAAAGTGAGTGTTCAACTAACTAACTCCCCATGGGTGAAGGAAGTAGTGAAAAGATTTTAATGAAGCAGAGAGAAATTTCTGGTTTTGGAAGGAGGAAATCCTGAATGGCTCCCTCTGTGTCGCAGGAGAGACTCCTGGAAAGGAAACCTCAGGTTCCGGTCAGTCGGTCGGTTGGTCAGTTCGGGGAGAAATATTAGCAAGGAGGTAAAGGCCGTGCCTCACGACATCAGCAGTCCCTTCTCTGGAAATTCTACGGTATCCCGGAGAGCTCTCGGAATTTTGTGATGTCACTCGTGTCCTAGAAATGCCAAGTGCCCTCAAGATACACTCTCTCGGTGCCTATAAGACTCAGTTCTAGACATGTTGTCTAGAGAATGGAGATCATGGAGAGGCCAGAGGGAGGAAGAAGAAAGCTGACCTCAGATCTCAGAGGAAAACACGGAGAAATAATTAGTGGTCCTGGGGAAGACGAAGTAAGTTCACCACTAGCAGGGACTAGAGAGATTTCTGGATGTGATGGCTTTGAGACTTCCAGGGCTAGGGCTCAGGAACTGGGAGGTTTCTGGAATGAAATAGGTCTGTCTTGTTTCTCTGAGTTCCTAAAGGGCCAACCCACATCAAAGATTCACGATAGTTGATTTGACAAAGTCGGGAATTGACAAGGAGTGCGGAAGGAGTCAGGGAGATTTCAATACCAGCACTGCACATCACCCCCCCCCCCCCCCCCCGGTCCTTTTCGTTGTGTAGCAATAATAATAGAGAAAGGGGAGTAGCGCTCTGCCAAAGCCCGTATTTTTTTTTAAATATTTATTTATTTATTTATTAAGTATACAATATTCTGTCTGTGTGTATGTCTGCAGGCCAGAAGAGGGCACCAGACCTCTTTACAGATGGTTGTGAGCCACCATGTGGTTGCCGGGAATTGAACTCAGGACCTTTGGAAGAGCAGGCAATGCTCTTAACCACTGAGCCATCTCTCCAGCCCCCCGTATTTTTTTTTAATAGTCCAGGTGTGTTATTTCTTTTTGTACATCAGGCCATGAATTCGTAGGGAATGGGCTCCAGCAGCTCAGGCTCCTTCCCGTTAGTCCTCGCGAAGTGTGCTTCTCTGGGTTCGCTTGAGCTGAACCCAGGTGCCCTTCTCTTTGTCTTCCTTTTCCTTCTGGTCGTTCTCCTTCACCCGCTTCAGAAAGCTGTCTCTGCTCTTCGAGTGCTTGATGTGTTCAATCCGCACATTAATTCTCTTGGCAAGAATCTTGCCCTTAACTGGCTTGTTTACAATGATGCCCACAGCATGCTGGGTGACATTGTAGACTCTTCCGGTTTTGCCGTGGTAACATTTATGGGGCATTCCTTTTTGAACAGTGCCCATTCCCTTGATGTCTATAATATCGCCCTTCTTGTAGATTCGTGGCCAAAGGAACAACTCCATGTTTCCTAAAGGGCCTAGAGAACATATAGCGAGTGCCCCTCCTCTTTCCCTTTGTGTTTGTCATTTTGGCGAGTTACTGAAAGATAGCTACCGCGGCCGAAAGGCCCAAAGCCCATATTTTACCATGCCTTATATCACAGCCATTAGCAGGGTTGAGGCATCAAGTGCTGCAGTCAGTCTGACTCCTGTGGTCCCCTAAGGTTTCTAGCTTCCCAGTTATGAATGACACCCTGGTCTCCAGTTCAGCTTGAGAGCTCTTTAAGAGCCAATGGATGAGAGAGTGGGAAGAGACTGCCTTTTTTTTTTTCTTTTTCCATTTCTTTCTTTCTTTCTTTTGCTGTTTTGTTTTGTTTTTCAAGAAAGGGTTTCTTTGTGTATCTTGGGCTGTCCTAAAACTCACTCTGTAAATCAGGCCATCTTTGAATTCACAGAGATCTGTGTGTGTGCTGTGATTAAAGGCATGCACACACCACAGCCCGGCTGAGACTGCAATTTCTTGTTAGCTCTGGGTAAGTGACAATGGCTCTGTGTTGTGAATCTCTGTGAATCCAGACTATGTTATGTCCTTCAATGACATGAGTCTGAAGCATCAAGCACCCATCCCTATACTCCCTGAGGTCTCTGAAGTCACGGTGCATCCTTAAAGGCTTAGAAAGCTTTTCCCTGGTTCACCTTTGTGTGTGTGTGTGTGTGTGTGTGTGTGTGTGTGTGTGTTTTGTTCTATCTAGGAGAAGCACCATAGCAGTTGCATAGTGACTGAGAAATTTGATTTTTAGGAAATGACTTTTCATATCTGTGAGTGGTCTCTCCATAGCCACTCATCTTTTCTTAAACTTGAGTATAGGAATGAATGAATGAATGATCCCTCCCTCCCTCCCTCCCTCCCTCTCTCTTCATGGGAACGAGTATCTGGTCTTGCATTGAGGGCTCCCCAGTTCTCAGCATCTCCAGCCCAACCTGTCACAAGCTGATCACACATTTGCAAACTTGGGATATATTCTGCTGAATTTTTGGGATAATGAATTTCATCAACTATGGGACTAACTTTGTTCTGACAGGACACTCACAATCTCTCCTCATCACACCCACATAGTGTAACAACTTTGTGGTTCCTCCATAATGTGCTTATTTCTGTCAGGGAACTGAAAGCCAGCCAGCCAGCCAGCCAGCCAGCCAACACTATCTACAAAGCTACAGAGAAACCCTGTCGTGAAAAACCAAAAATAAATAAATAAATAGGCATGGATTTTTTTAAAAAAATCAAACGCAAACTAAGTAGAAATAACTACTTTCAGTATGCCATTCAAGAATTAGGGAACCCTTTATCCCAGCACGTGGGAGACACAGGCAGAGGGACATCTGTGAGTTAAAATCCAGACTCATCTACCAAGTGAGATCACAAGACTCGTGCACTGTCTTATAGGTCCTAAACTCCCATGGTCCAGTTTCTAGGGTTGGGGGCCTCTCTATAAAGCCTGGAAATTCACAGAGGTCCACCTGCCTCTGTCTCTTTGATGATAGAATAAAAGATGTGCACTACAATAACCAGGGTCAGTTTCTTGTAGATTTAGTTTAATTTCAAATTTTGTTTGTATCTCTTGGTCTGCACCAAGTGTGTCCCTGTGGGGGTGGGGGGCAGGGAAGTTGTCCTATTTTAGAACATTTTATTTTACTTTTATTTGAGACAGTCTTTCTGGTTGTGTAGAACTTATTTTAATTTCAAATTTTTAAAAAATTTTTTATGATTTATTTAACTTTATTTTATGTGCAGTCGTGTGAAACTGGATTTACAATCACTTATGAGCTGCTGCCCCTGAGTTGGGGTAGAGACAGTGGAAGACTAGAGAGCAAGCCTTATGGGGGTGTTGGGATATGGAGCATGCACCTAGGGAAAATTCAGGTAAGGCGGGGACAGTGGAAATGTGTCACATTGGCCCTCAGTGATGGGAAGGCATTGTTGCTGAGTCATTGAAGGCAGGGTAACGGGGTGGGTAACACCTGATTCTGGAATGTGGACAGTTCTCTAGTTAGCTAACACTTAGCATATATAATTCACACAAAGGAGAGAAGTCACAAAAAGTGATGGAGAATTCATGCAGAAACTTTCCAGAGAAAGATACACAGGTATCCCCTAGGAGAGATATATTTTCACTCATTTGAGTTAAAAATCTATTCAAAGACTTATGGAACCTTATTTGAGTTCATAGACATTGAAACAGTGCTGGAACACACCCATCAAACCCAATTACCAGGTGGTGGTGGCAGAGGCATGTGGATCTCTGAGTTCCAGGCCAGCCTGCCCTACAAAAGACATTCCAGGACAGTAAAGGCTACACAGAGAAACCTGTCTCACAAGACCAAACCAAACGAACAGAACCCCATGAGTTAGAAGCATAGTAGTGCCACTGACTGTTTCATTGAATTCTAGAGAGCAATCTAATAATTTATGTACACAATCAGTGCCAATAATTTAGTGTTTACACTAGATGCTTTGAAAGTGGAGTAAAGCTCACAGGTTTTAAGACCATTTCAAACACTCTTTTCGATTCAAAGTGCTCAAAATATCCCAAGGTTCTCTGGATAATATTCCATGTTGTATTATAGCTAGTGTTACAGCAGGTCACCGCATAGGCTCAGTGTCTGTTGTTTTCTTCCAACCAATGCTTTAGAGGTATGTCTGACTTACAGTCAGTCATTCAAATGTGATTGGGCAAGACTGTATTGTGCAACATAAATTATAATGAGGAAAGCATTCTGCGGGATTACGCTGATGAAAATGGAAGAGCTAATTTAAGTTCTGGGTATAAACCTTTAGAAGCCTGGAGTTAACCACAACCTATGGTTCCTGGAGGTTCCCAGAGGAAACATTTGCAGGGGATCCTGTGCACAGAGTCTTCATTTTTGTTTTAAGCTTGTTTATTATAACCAGACAGGGGTACTTCAAACCTCCTTAGCTTAAAATCTGCCAGTTGAGTGAATGGGCAAATGTCATGCACCACTCACTCCCCTCAGCACATCCCGGTCCCCTCGTTACACCTTTTGTATCAGTCCAGTCACTTTATATGCATGGAGTCTTGAAGTGTTAGTACATTCAACTACTTGGCCTGTATAGCTTGTTCCCGTGCCCATTCCATTTCTGATGCTTAACCGGACCCTGAAAATACAGCTTTGGTCTGTAATGCTTTTGTACAAAACCTTTCATTTTATAAAACAATTTGATGTTTAAAGACAGACAATATTCAAAAGAGAAGCAGAATGTGACTTCACATGAATGAACAGACGTAAAAGCTTTATTTTGTCAAAAGGTGTTATAAAGCTCTCACGGCGTAGTTCGCAGGCGTGGAGTAAGATGATGAAAAGAAGGAAGTCTCAGCTTTCCACAGTGGGGAGGAGAACTGAAAAAGAGACTCGAAAGACAGCTTTACATTATCACACTTTACTTATGTATGATATACAGGGACCCTGCAAAACAGTTAGATGCATTTGGTCTACAAAGGAGTGCTTAGCATGCTCAAAGAGGCACAAGCTGGGTTTTTGTTTGTTTGTTTGTTTGTTTGTTTCTTTCTTTCTTTCTTTCGTTTCATTTTACCACAGGTGTAAGTTGTATGTGTTTCTCATAGATGTACCCATGGAAGAGCGATAGGTAAAACATAGTTTCCGCAGTGATGAAACTCTTGTCTGTTTAACAGTCTTAAAGATAGGCGCAAGCTGTTCTAAGCATTCTCCTTCATTACACACGACACATCTTTACACACCTCGTTTGTGGACCCAAATAGAAAGGAGCAGGGCCTTTATTATGAGAGGAGGGAAATCCTTATCTCAGGCTGTAAATTATAGCAAGAGGGAGTATTGACATGCATCCCAGCAGAAGCCAGTGTCATGAGATTGCCACAGGGTCTTACCGAGATGCTGTAGCTATGCTGTTTTGTTCACTGGTGATGCCAGTTGGTAGTAAGTAGCTGTGGCTACTGTTGCTGCTGCTGTTGCTGCTGCTGCTGCTGCTACAGCTGCACTTCCTCCTGCTGCTGCTACACAGGTGCAGTGCTGAAAGGGGATGTCCCCAGGCTGTAAATAGCTTAGCTGGCTCTTGGAGGACAGCTGTGCAGCCCTAGTCCAGTCCTCTCTGTATACGGATGTGCACTGGTACTTGTTCCCTGGCATCAAGTTGTATAGTTTTCTTGAAGAGGCATCTGCAGGCAACAAAGTGCCCAATCTCTGAGGCTCTTTAGCTCTCCGGTGAGGCCGATACTTATAGTTCGGGTATTTCTTTCTGTGTAGGGTCTGCAGTCTCTGTGCCTTTTGGAAAAATGGCATTTTTTCGGCTTCTGTAAGGCGTTTCCACTGGTATCCCAGTTGCTTGCTGATCTCTGTGTTTTGCATGCTGGGGTTCTCCAGGGCCAACTTGCGCCTCTGACCACGAGACCACAGCATAAATGCATTCATGGGGCGCTTGACATGGCCTTCTATGCCCTCTTTATGACTGCCATCCGTGCCAAAGGATATCTTTTCTCCAGAGCCGATGATATCCTGAGGCTGTAAGCGAGGACTGCAGTAATCATGATTCAATATGCTGAACATTGTGGATGAGTTATATTGTAACCAAAGAGAGAGAGAGAGAGAGAGAGAGAGAGAGAGAGAGAGAGAGAGAACACTAGGTGTAGGAGCAGTAGGGGTGGGGAGAAAAAAGCCAAAATTAAAGTGTAAGAGCTGAAAGTTACTATCCAATATGTGTTTGTCACAAAGATTTTGTTATTTAATGTCTGTAACAAAATATCCATGTCTCCACCCTCAGCAGCTCCCTTAGACTAGCCCCACCTATTGTGCCATGTCAGCACCTGTAGAACCACCCATTATCGAGCAAACCACTCCAATACGGGGACTGTTAGATGCTGTACTTCTACACTCCCTAACAATGCATCTTTTCTCACTCATTTTTTCCCCATCCAGACTGAGGGGACAACAAGGGGCATATTAGTGAACGTTTTTGTCCTGCAATGCATTTGATTTTCATGATGGACTAACATGAGAAACTAAAAAATTAAAGAAAACCACTGGGGACAGTGGAAAGGATAAGCACAAATCAATCATTTGTATTTTGGTCCTATAAGAAAGTTTAACACTGAAAACATAAATAAATAGTATAACCTGGTTCCATAGTCCAATATAAATATGGGTGCTATGCTAGGGGCAAAACCCAGTAGCAGAACATGTGCTGAATTTTGAAGCCAGGAAAAGCTGTGTTATGTTTTCTCTAAGGTTTACCTGGGAACTTGTAAGGCCTTTTGGCTTTGCAGTGTGGACACAGGTAATATTAGTTTCTTTGATCACCGTTCATGAGTAAGAGTTTCATCCTTCTCTTAATAATGTAATGTAACACAGCACCTTCAAAGCTCAGCAATGTCTGTCTTCAGAGCTCCAGTGTTGCCTGCTTAAAGCAATTACAGCTGGACTTGTTAAATATTAATATTTCTTCAAATAAGGAGGAGACAGACAAGAGCATTGGACCTTCACCTATGCATCCCTTCACTCCTCCCAGCTGGTTGTAGGTGATTAGGCCCTAATTCTATGAGATCGCAAGGTCTTCTGAGTGTAATAGAGACTAAATACTAAAAATGAGGAGGAGGTCCACCTACACAGCTTTGTGAAGCCATTATTTAAAAGGTATTATAAAACGGCCAAGGCCCAGATATTGCCAAACATCTCTCCTCTCCTAAAAACAAAGTATGCTTTACTTATTACTTTTATGTCTCGTGGCATTTTTAAATGAAAAGGAACAATACAGACACACACACACACACACACACATATATATACACACACTATAATCAGGTCAATCTCATACACACACACACACACACACACACACACACACACACACTGAAATGGCTAAATATTGGCCAGGCCTTGGTGACTCACGCCTTTAATCCCAGCACTGGAGAAGCAGAGGCAGGCGGATCTCAGTGAGTTCAAGGCCAGCGTGGTCTAAAAGAGCTAGTTCCAGGAAAGGAAGAAAGAAAAGAAAGAAAGAAAGAAAGAGAAAGAAAGAAAGAAAAGAGAAAATGTGGCTATAGGTGTTGGTTCTCTGAATACCATACCTGTGTTTTGGTTCTCATTAACCAGACAGCTACAACAAAATAGTAAATACTTAAATGTCAAATCCAGGTAATCTTATTTGCTACCACCAGCCATATATAGATTCTGAAAGATATAACGGTGTATCTTCATGTTAACAAAATATGACGTAATGATATATGTCTATTCACTTATGTCTTTGTTAACTTTGTCAAATTTAACTACTCTGTGACTCCGAGTCACATAAAAATTACGAAACTGTGATAGTTTATAAAAGCATACTTTTATAAAAGGGTTCTTAAAATGAGATTCCCAGTCTCTGGATGGCCTGTATCTATGACTTAAAGTTTATCTTGATACTAAAAGAGCTTCAATACAAGGTTAAAAATTTTTAAGACTCAAAGAGCACAAAGTTATAAAATTCTAATTTATGATGGTTACTTGCTGTAAGCTCTTGAAGATTATTAAGCCATATGTGTTAATGGCCAGTGTCCTTAAAAATTATCAAATTCTCTAACGTATGCAGAACTAGGTTTGTTGTCAAGCTAATGGAAATGTGATTCGTTGACAGAGACAAGCTTGAAAGGAGGGACCATTTCTGTCTCCCATTATGTAGACTTCTGTGTAGGTTGTCAAAGTAAATATCCTGAAACAAGTATCTCAAGACAAGATTAAAGTAACTTAAACTTTCTTTCATGTAAAATAATACTCAAAATCACGTATACTAAAAGCAAAGCCAAACCTAGCTATTGAAAAAATAATGAATGTTTGAGTAAAATAGACTACCTTTATAAGATACTTGCATGACAGGATGTCCCTAAGACCCAAGTACTTCCACTGGATGGAGCACGATCCCACCAGAGTCAATTGCATGTAAGCCTCATCATAGGATACGGGGGCACTGGAAAAATAAGATCTACCAGAAGCCTGTTGCTGCTGTCTCTGTCTATATAAACATGACCAGTTCTGTCTGTGTAGGCTTGGCCAGCTCTTGCCCTGTGGAGGATCTTGCCCCCACAGAGTCTACAAGTCTACACCCATATCCTAAATGCCTCAAACAACAGAGACAAATACCAACTACTCTGATCTTACTGTCTCCCATACTGAAATGCCAGGATGCTGCGAACAGAAGAACCTGGTACCTAGCCCACCACCTGACAGGTGCGAGACCTGCGTGCCCTCTACTCTAGGTTTCAGTTCTTCCTGTTAACAAAAACTAATTCCAGGGTCGACTCCCTTACCACCCATGTTCCGTGATTAGGGGGTAATGATTCAGACTATCCAAGTGATCTCCTTGGAAATCCAATGAAAAATGACTCAGTAGGATTCTACTTCTCTTTTAAATTGCCAATTAGGTACTGAATTTAATGGACTTGTTTTTAAAAAGGCCTCCAGGTGTTTGTTCCTTATCTGTGGGTCTGATGCAACAAACAGCTGACTACAGTTATTTTATCCTGCTATAGGACTCTGCTACGTTGTCTAACCAGTTGTACTTTACCTTACTAAACAAAACCTATGTTGCCTTTACTCTTAATGATATCCCACAAGGTTGTACAGTTACTGCCACCCGGCTTGTGTTCTTTACCATCTGTTGAGTTTTATTGTGGCCCTTGGATAAACCATCCTCTGAGGCACTCTCACTGCTGTCCTTTCTACATTGTCCCTTTTGTCAGCTCAGAAAGAATTCTGCATTCTAAACTTCTAAGAACATTTCAGGTGATCTCTGAGGGGAGGTATCCAACTTATCCCACTTGTCGCCATGCTGCACATTGCTTTTGGGACCAAAGCAGAACCAAAGCAGCTGGCCAGTAGCCTCAAAAAAAAAATCTGTTCACTTCTCTGCTTCATCAGCTCTCAAAAACCCTAGAGAAATTTCAGATCAGCTTACCATCCTTCAGAACCAACTTGTTTCTTTGGCTGCGGCAACACCTACCCCAAGGCTAGACCTGATTGCTGCTAAAGAGAGGATCTGTGTCCTCCTCTTCCAAAGATGCTTCTTTTGCACCAACAAGTCCTAACTGGTTTGAGATGAGTCCCAAAGACACAGGGACCAGCAAAAATCTAATCCTCCTTCCAGTTCGGGATTTTAGTTTCGTCCCACTGGAGATCCTCTGCTGGTCACTCCTTTCCTCCTTATTATCCACAAACTCACATTTTAACCCTGCCTTTTAATTACTGAATTTCCCCTTGTACCCATACAGAGATTCCATGTAAGTTCTCCCAGTGCCTCTCATCCCACAACAGCCACCTGTGCAACAACAATAGGAACCTCACGCGTAAAACGTACCAATCAGGTTAAGGGAGACCTGGTCTTGGTACAGCAAAGCATAGTCACTCAGTAGATTCCCTGGCTGCAGTGTTCTGCCAGTCACAGAGGACTGGACTTAATAACTACCAAAAAGGAAGGTATCTGTGCCTTTCATGGGGAGAATGCTCTTTGTATGCAACCCAGTCTGGGTGAGTACCAGAAACACTAAATGGCTATTAAAAAGATTTAAAACTGTAAAGATTCCTCTGTTGACAGTTCTATGTTTAGGTCTGTACTCCATTTCTTATTGGATTATTTGTTCCTTTGATAACCAATTTCTTGAGTTCTTTGTATATTTTGGAGATCAGACCTCTGTCTGATGTGGGGTTAGTGAAGATTTTTTTTTCCCAATTCTGTAGGCTGTCATCATGTCCTGTGCTTTACTGAAGCTTTGTAGTTTCAGGAGGTCCCATTTATTGTTTCTCTCAGCGTCTGTGCTACTGGAGTTATATTTAAGGAGTGGTATCCTGTGCGTTCACTTTCTTTTCTAAGAGGTTCAGTGTGGCTGGATTTATGTCGAAGTCTTTGATCCATTTGGACTTGAGTTTTGTGCATGGTGATAGATATGGGTCTATTTTCATTCTTCTATGTGTTTACATCCAGTTATGCCAGCACCATTTGTTAAATATGCTTTCTTTTTTCCATCTGATATATTTTGCTTCTTGGTCTAAAATCAGGTGTTGAAGGTGTATGGATTAATATCTGGGTCTTTGATTCCCTTCCATTGGTCCTCCTGTCTATTTTTATGCCATTACCAGGCTGTTTTTAGTACTTTAGCTCTGTAGTAGAGTTTGAAGTCAGGGATTGTGATGCCTCCAGAAGTTCTTTTATTGTGCAGGATTGTTTTGCCTGAAGCTCCATAATTTTTTTGTAGTTTCTATTGCTGTTATGATTCAGTTGTTGTGGCATCTTCTTCAGTTAATTGATGTTCCAGATAACAGGTTCTATAACTAATCTACTTCTGTGGGTTGAATGCTGTCTGTAGCAAATATCACTATCAATAACTCAAATAATAAATTAGAAGATTACTATGAATAAGGTACTTGTTAAGTAATAATACTATTAGTGAATAAAAGTTTTAATGACACTATATATAATAGACATTAGTTTGATTGGAAAGGAAAATAACTTAAATAAGTATTACAGTGAGACTGGTGGTATCAAGTTGTTACTTGGGAAGTTGTAAAGAGTCACGCTCATAACCGCACAAATATGTAAGACAAAGTCAAAAAAAGGGATTGATTTTTTTTGAGTTCATATTTACAGTAGACTTAAAACAACAGGAAAAATATATGGCCAAGTATCATAAACTAGGACTACCTTGAAACTTTGGGGTATGTAACAGTATGAAGAATGGGTGTAAAGAAAGAAAACAGAAGTTGGAAAAAGAAACCAATGGAAAAGTAAAGGAAGAAAAGAGAGTATAAGCAGGAAAAACAGTAAAACCATATATAATTGGAATAGGGGATGGAATACAATCTTGTACTATATAGGTAAGAAATGACTATTGTATCAACAGGGAGTACTGGGTGAAGATATAAAATAAGGGACGTTCTGGCAAATAAATAGCTACAATTCTGGGCATTGTTTCACAAACTTTAAAAGCCAGAATTAGGATTTGGAGACTGAATCTACATAAATTCAGGGCTACTATGGTTGATACAGGGAGTTTCAAGTTACCTAGGCTTCTTGGTGAGACCATATTGGGAAAAAAAAAACAAATAAACAAATAGTCAACCATAACAGAAAGGGAGTAACTGAATGGGAAAGAAGAAAGAATATCCAACAGGAAATGTAAGAAAATGAGATTAAGCCAGACAGTGGTGGCACAGCCTTTAATCCCAGCACTAAGAAGGCAGAGGAAGGTGAATCTCTGTGAGTTTGGGCAAACCTGGTCTAGAGTGAGTTCCAGGACAAGCTCCAAAGCTACAGATAAGTCCAGTCTTGATAAACACACCCCCCGCAAAAGAAGAAGAAGAAGAAGAAGAAGAAGAAGAAGAAGAAGAAGAAGAAGAAGAAGGACGAGGTGGAGGAGGAGGAGAAGGACAAGGAGAAGGAGGAGAAGAAGAAGAGGAGGAGGAGAAGGACAAGGAGGAGAAGAAGAAGAGGAGGAGAAGGAGAAGGAGGAGAAGGAGCAGGAGAAGGAGAAGGAAGAGGAGAAGGAGAAGGAGGAGAAGAAGAGGAGGAGAAGGAGGAGAAGGAGGAGAAGGAGGAGGAGAAGGAGAAGGAGAAGGAGAAGGAGGAGGAGGAGAAGGAGAAGGAGGAGAAGGAGGAGGAGGATTAGGAGGAGGAGATGGAGGAGGAGGAGAAGAAGAAGAAGAAGAAGAAGAAGAAGAAGAAGAAGAAGAAGAAGAAGAAGAAAATGAGATTACTAACCTAATTGTTGATTTCTTGTAGTCTGATCTGTTGCTTTGGTTCCTTGCATCTAGTCAGATCTGTGTTCTGAATTACTTTTAAATGACCCTTTTTTGTTGTTGTTAGCTCCCAACTTTAGTGTATGGCTTTTTCTTGATTCTGTTCTATGAGCCATGGATAGCTTAGTTGAATTCCGCCCAGCAGTGGCTTCCACCCAGCTGATTCCACTGCTGATTTCCCACTGGCCTAGTACAGTGTCAAAATTTGTATAAACACTAAAATTCTCCACTAAATAAAATTAACCGATCAATGTAGTTACTCCTCCTTCTAAAGCACACAGGCTTTGATGTGGCAATTTTCTTAAGGGAAATTATTTCACAAAGCAGTTGTCTGTGCCTACCCAAGCTATTGCATGACACAACAATACATAATATTCTAGAAGTACTATTGTATGAAACTTCGCATTTAAATAAAAATTTTAAAAAACAAAAAAAAATTTTGTTTAGGTTTGGTGTTTAGGTCATTCAACTTTGCCTTTTCTAGTTGGTACATAAATATGGTGTTTCTGGCAGCAGTCACTGAGAGCAGCTCTGCTTCTTCCTTTTTTTGTTTTTTTGTTTTTTTTTTTTGTTTGTTTGTTTTGCTTTTCAAGACAGGGCTTCTCTGTATAATAGCCCTGGCAGTCCTGGAACTCCCTCTGTAGACCAGACTGGTCTTGAACTCATAGATCCATCTGCCTCTGCCTCCGAAGTGCACCAGAGCTGCCCTATTTTTTAAATTAATTATTTATTAACTTTTCATTTATAGTGCCTCTGTCTTGGAAATTTCTTTGTCTAAATGCTTTTACTCCGTTTTTACTGGGAGGAATTGCTGGTATGGCAGTGGTGACTGTTTTTGCAGTAGTTGTAGAAGTTGGTTAGTTTTTGTTAACTTGACACAGGCTAGCATCATCTGGAAAAAGGGAAACTCAATTGAAAAATAATGCCTCTTACAGATTACTTGAAGTTAAGTTCCAGAACATCTTTTGGATTGATGATTGATGTGATAGGGTCAAGGCAACTGAGGAAGGAGAGGTGTGTTGCTGCAAGCAATATTAGAAGAGTAATTCATGTATCCCTTTGAAATCAAACATAGAGCTACAGAATTAGGTCACCCTTCTCAGGTTTAGAGGCAATTTAGGGGAGTATTTCCTCTCTATGCCATTAAGGAATGGTATGTTCCTTTCAAAGGCAGGAGTCTCTTAGGAATGATACCAATTTCAATTCCAAATACCTCACCAATTCAGTGTGGGTACTGAACACAACTCACAGAGAAGAAAAGACTATGGTGTGATTAAACTAAGGACCCTGACTACTATGGTGTATATGATGGTGAAGGATTATGGGAGATGAGACATGTGCACCTAAGTGTGTGAGCACACACTTAAGGCAGGAACCTCCATCCCTACACCAACATGACATCAATACCTAAAGTCTTGATTCTTTATGTCAGTAGAGGCATCCAGTGCCCACTGGACAGGTATGATTTCACTGTGAACAAGTTGTAATGCTATATGACACAAAGACATCAAACACACATATGCAAACACACACACACACACACATATACACAGAGATAGACACTGTGGGCAGACTCAAAGATACTGTGTTCACACATACAAACACACACAGAGGGGAAGAAGAAAGAGAGTCTGAGAGAATCACTCATTCATTCACACACTCACTCATTCACTCACTGGAGAACACCTATGGAAGCCATGGCCAAGGAAACTCTTCATTTGGCCTGTGCCACAGTCTCACTCCTTTGCCAGCACAGACCCACTGCACTTTCTTCCACTGTGACTACCGCAACATCATTACCTCTAGTCAATAAACACTGAAAAGATTACTGTAGTGCCCCCCAAAGCCTGGGATTCTCTGGATGACAGCCTTCCTGCATTTTAGGTGGGAATCTCTGGAATCTCATTGGCTTTTCAGGGGAGAAAGTGGCAGTCATCACTTGGTTACCAGGTTTTGTCTCCTCCTTGCCTTGTGTTGACACAGAAGCCCTCAGAGCAGAGTGTGCAAGATTAATGCTTAAGATTACAACAGCCACACCTGAAATTGCTTTGTTGACTCTAGACAAGTGCTGTTCCTTCAGAGCTGTGCACAGAGAAAACAGACAGAAGGTCACAAGAGTGTATCCTGGCTCACAGTGGAGCCAGGCAGTCAGGGCCTCCCATAATCTTATTTGAGTGGCCACAAGTTACATATAGATCTTTCTCCTGGAAAAAACCTTTTCTCGAGCTTTTTGACCTCTCCAAATGCTTTCTGTTTCCAACTTTCGTGCTTTCTGGCTATCACCTCAATAGAGAACTTCTTTCCCTTTCCAAATAAAAGCCTTTCAGAATCACACTTTTCTAACCACTTTGGAAATAAAAAGTTAACCATCACTAACAGTTAAGGAATCTTTTACCAAAAACACATTTGAATTATATTACTAAAGATGGATAACTAAAAATGACCTAATAAGAAAATGGGGGTTCTGATTTAGAGTACTTTTACCTTATCTTTGTAATAAGAAGGTGATTGATGTTTGAAACCCAGGTGCTAAGCCAGCTTTACAGGAGAACAGTGCACCTGGTGTGTGTGGGTGGGGGGGGTGTTTGTGTGGGAGTGTAGAAGTACAGCATCTAACAGTCCCCATATTGGAGTGGTTTGCTCGATAATTGGTGGTTCAGCAGGTGCTGACATGGCACAATAGGTGGGGCTAGTCTAAGGGAGCTGCTGAGGGTGGAGACATGGATATTTTGTTACAGACTTTAAATAACAAAATCTTTGTGACAAACACATATTGGATAGTAACTTTCAGCTCTTACACTTTAATTTTGGCTTTTTTCTCCCCACCCCTACTGCTCCTACACCTAGTGTTCTCTCTCTCTCTCTCTCTCTCTCTCTCTCTCTCTCTCTCTCTCTCTCTTTGGTTACAATATAACTCATCCACAATGTTCAGCATATTGAATCATGATTACTGCAGTCCTCGCTTACAGCCTCAGGATATCATCGGCTCTGGAGAAAAGATATCCTTTGGCACGGATGGCAGTCATAAAGAGGGCATAGAAGGCCATGTCAAGCGCCCCATGAATGCATTTATGCTGTGGTCTCGTGGTCAGAGGCGCAAGTTGGCCCTGGAGAACCCCAGCATGCAAAACACAGAGATCAGCAAGCAACTGGGATACCAGTGGAAACGCCTTACAGAAGCCGAAAAAATGCCATTTTTCCAAGAGGCACAGAGACTGCAGACCCTACACAGAAAGAAATACCCGAACTATAAGTATCGGCCTCACCGGAGAGCTAAAGAGCCTCAGAGATTGGGCACTTTGTTGCCTGCAGATGCCTCTTCAAGAAAACTATACAACTTGATGCCAGGGAACAAGTACCAGTGCACATCCGTATACAGAGAGGACTGGACTAGGGCTGCACAGCTGTCCTCCAAGAGCCAGCTAAGCTATTTACAGCCTGGGGACATCCCCTTTCAGCACCGCACCTGTGCAGCAGCAGCAGGAGGAAGTGCAGCTGTAGCAGCAGCAGCAGCAGCAACAGCAGCAGCAACAGTAGCCACAGCTACTTACTACCAACTGGCATCACCAGTGAACAAAACAGCATAGCTACAGCATCTCGGTAAGACCCTGTGGCAATCTCATGACACTGGCTTCTGCTGGGATGCATGTCAATACTCCCTCTTGCTATAATTTACAGCCTGAGATAAGGATTTCCCTCCTCTCATAATAAAGGCCCTGCTCCTTTCTATTTGGGTCCACAAACGAGGTGTGTAAAGATGTGTCGTGTGTAATGAAGGAGAATGCTTAGAACAGCTTGCGCCTATCTTTAAGACTGTTAAACAGACAAGAGTTTCATCACTGCGGAAACTATGTTTTACCTATCGCTCTTCCATGGGTACATCTATGAGAAACACATACAACTTACACCTGTGGTAAAATGAAACGAAAGAAAGAAAGAAAGAAACAAACAAACAAACAAACAAACAAACAAAAACCCAGCTTGTGCCTCTTTGAGCATGCTAAGCACTCCTTTGTAGACCAAATGCATCTAACTGTTTTGCAGGGTCCCTGTATATCATACATAAGTAAAGTGTGATAATGTAAAGCTGTCTTTCGAGTCTCTTTTTCAGTTCTCCTCCCCACTGTGGAAAGCTGAGACTTCCTTCTTTTCATCATCTTACTCCACGCCTGCGAACTACGCCGTGAGAGCTTTATAACACCTTTTGACAAAATAAAGCTTTTACGTCTGTTCATTCATGTGAAGTCACATTCTGCTTCTCTTTTGAATATTGTCTGTCTTTAAACATCAAATTGTTTTATAAAATGAAAGGTTTTGTACAAAAGCATTACAGACCAAAGCTGTATTTTCAGGGTCCGGTTAAGCATCAGAAATGGAATGGGCACGGGAACAAGCTATACAGGCCAAGTAGTTGAATGTACTAACACTTCAAGACTCCATGCATATAAAGTGACTGGACTGATACAAAAGGTGTAACGAGGGGACCGGGATGTGCTGAGGGGAGTGAGTGGTGCATGACATTTGCCCATTCACTCAACTGGCAGATTTTAAGTTAAGGAGGTTTGAAGTACCCCTGTCTGGTTATAATAAACAAGCTTAAAACAAAAATGAAGACTCTGTGCACAGGATCCCCTGCAAATGTTTCCTCTGGGAACCTCCAGGAACTATAGGTTGTGGTTAACTCCAGGCTTCTAAAGGTTTATACGAAGAACTTAAATTAGCTCTTCCATTTTCATCAGCGTAATCCCGCAGAATGCTTTCCTCATTATAATTTATGTTGCACAATACAGTCTTGCCCAATCACATTTGAATGACTGACTGTAAGTCAGACATACCTCTAAAGCATTGGTTGGAAGAAAACAACAGACACTGAGCCTATGCGGTGACCTGCTGTAACACTAGCTATAATACAACATGGAATATTATCCAGAGAACCTTGGGATATTTTGAGCACTTTGAATCGAAAAGAGTGTTTGAAATGGTCTTAAAACCTGTGAGCTTTACTCCACTTTCAAAGCATCTAGTGTAAACACTAAATTATTGGCACTGATTGTGTACATAAATTATTAGATTGCTCTCTAGAATTCAATGAAACAGTCAGTGGCACTACTATGCTTCTAACTCATGGGGTTCTGTTCGTTTGGTTTGGTCTTGTGAGACAGGTTTCTCTGTGTAGCCTTTACTGTCCTGGAATGTCTTTTGTAGGGCAGGCTGGCCTGGAACTCAGAGATCCACATGCCTCTGCCACCACCACCTGGTAATTGGGTTTGATGGGTGTGTTCCAGCACTGTTTCAATGTCTATGAACTCAAATAAGGTTCCATAAGTCTTTGAATAGATTTTTAACTCAAATGAGTGAAAATATATCTCTCCTAGGGGATACCTGTGTATCTTTCTCTGGAAAGTTTCTGCATGAATTCTCCATCACTTTTTATGACTTCTCTCCTTTGTGTGAATTATATATGCTAAGTGTTAGCTAACTAGAGAACTGTCCACATTCCAGAATCAGGTGTTACCCACCCCGTTACCCTGCCTTCAATGACTCAGCAACAATGCCTTCCCATCACTGAGGGCCAATGTGACACATTTCCACTGTCCCCGCCTTACCTGAATTTTCCCTAGGTGCATGCTCCATATCCCAACACCTCCATAAGGCTTGCTCTCTGGTCTTCCACTGTCTCTACCCCGACTCAGAGTTAGCCATTTCTCAGTTGTGTGAGGTCTGTTGCATGGTGTGATCATTGTGGCATTCCTGGGACCCCCATCACCAAGGTACTCCTTGATCAGAAACCCTTTCACAAAGAGATGTAGATAAAGGGCAATGATCTCAAGGATTCCTCTAGCTATCCAAAGATTTCCTCTTTCTCACCTGGACCTACTTAGGAATTATCTTCCTCCTCCTCCCTTGTGGACCTGTTGCCATGGAATCTTTCCAGTTAATCCTGGCGTGAACTTTGGAGGCAGCTCTCTGTCTAGAATTTCAGGCCTTTTCTCCAGACAGCCTATCACACTGTCCTCTTTGCAGTGAAAAGTGGAATTGGCAGCTAAATTTTTGGAGTTGGAGAGATTTTGCTCCTTTTTTTGGGCATCTCTTCATTGATACTTCCTGCTCTGAACTTTTTCTGGGTTATACCAAGAAGTACAAACCTGGCAACTGACTACAGTGCCAATATCTGGGAGAAACTTTCAGACCAACGATGTAAAAGGGGCCCACAGAACAGGGACAGCTCAAAAGCACCTGCAACTCTCTTTTGTTCCGCTGCCTAACTCTTGAGGTTATAGCGAAACAAAGAGATTTGTACAGGAACAATTTGTGTTATGGAAGGGAGTTGGGAGCAAACTGCATGAGACTTCAATGAAAATGCAAGCTAGATAGGATAAAATTACACTGTAAATACCAGGTATCTTCTTGTTTTGTAGTTCCAAAAAGAATATATTCAAACTCTTGAATTGTATCAGTAAGTGTCATTTTTCTTTTGTACAAAAATGAGGCCAGCATTTTAAAATGTGAAGCCATGCTAAGCTAATTAAGTTAAGGGTTTTTCTCTGATCTCTGAAATAAGCTGGTCTTGTGTCAGGGCACTTTCTACTCACCTGGATACTATGAGATCCTTGATATTTGCGTTCCAAGGTAAAGACTTCACCTCCATGAAACACACTCATACACTCCCACACAAACACCCCCCCCACCCACACACACCAGGTGCACTGTTCTCCTGTAAAGCTGGCTTAGCACCTGGGTTTCAAACATCAATCACCTTCTTATTACAAAGATAAGGTAAAAGTACTCTAAATCAGAACCCCCATTTTCTTATTAGGTCATTTTTAGTTATCCATCTTTAGTAATATAATTCAAATGTGTTTTTGGTAAAAGATTCCTTAACTGTTAGTGATGGTTAACTTTTTATTTCCAAAGTGGTTAGAAAAGTGTGATTCTGAAAGGCTTTTATTTGGAAAGGGAAAGAAGTTCTCTATTGAGGTGATAGCCAGAAAGCACGAAAGTTGGAAACAGAAAGCATTTGGAGAGGTCAAAAAGCTCGAGAAAAGGTTTTTTCCAGGAGAAAGATCTATATGTAACTTGTGGCCACTCAAATAAGATTATGGGAGGCCCTGACTGCCTGGCTCCAC
This sequence comes from Microtus oregoni, assembly GCF_018167655.1. Lineage (NCBI taxonomy): Eukaryota > Metazoa > Chordata > Mammalia > Rodentia > Cricetidae > Microtus > Microtus oregoni. Next base: position 441,725 of record NW_024543838.1, on the reverse strand, counting down.
TGTGAGCCAGGATACACTCTTGTGACCTTCTGTCTGTTTTCTCTGTGCACAGCTCTGAAGGAACAGCACTTGTCTAGAGTCAACAAAGCAATTTCAGGTGTGGCTGTTGTAATCTTAAGCATTAATCTTGCACACTCTGCTCTGAGGGCTTCTGTGTCAACACAAGGCAAGGAGGAGACAAAACCTGGTAACCAAGTGATGACTGCCACTTTCTCCCCTGAAAAGCCAATGAGATTCCAGAGATTCCCACCTAAAATGCAGGAAGGCTGTCATCCAGAGAATCCCAGGCTTTGGGGGGCACTACAGTAATCTTTTCAGTGTTTATTGACTAGAGGTAATGATGTTGCGGTAGTCACAGTGGAAGAAAGTGCAGTGGGTCTGTGCTGGCAAAGGAGTGAGACTGTGGCACAGGCCAAATGAAGAGTTTCCTTGGCCATGGCTTCCATAGGTGTTCTCCAGTGAGTGAATGAGTGAGTGTGTGAATGAATGAGTGATTCTCTCAGACTCTCTTTCTTCTTCCCCTCTGTGTGTGTTTGTATGTGTGAACACAGTATCTTTGAGTCTGCCCACAGTGTCTATCTCTGTGTATATGTGTGTGTGTGTGTGTGTTTGCATATGTGTGTTTGATGTCTTTGTGTCATATAGCATTACAACTTGTTCACAGTGAAATCATACCTGTCCAGTGGGCACTGGATGCCTCTACTGACATAAAGAATCAAGACTTTAGGTATTGATGTCATGTTGGTGTAGGGATGGAGGTTCCTGCCTTAAGTGTGTGCTCACACACTTAGGTGCACACGTCTCATCTCCCATAATCCTTCACCATCATATACACCATAGTAGTCAGGGTCCTTAGTTTAATCACACCATAGTCTTTTCTTCTCTGTGAGTTGTGTTCAGTACCCACACTGAATTGGTGAGGTATTTGGAATTGAAATTGGTATCATTCCTAAGAGACTCCTGCCTTTGAAAGGAACATACCATTCCTTAATGGCATAGAGAGGAAATACTCCCCTAAATTGCCTCTAAACCTGAGAAGGGTGACCTAATTCTGTAGCTCTATGTTTGATTTCAAACGGATACATGAATTACTCTTCTAATATTGCTTGCAGCAACACACCTCTCCTTCCTCAGTTGCCTTGACCCTATCACATCAATCATCAATCCAAAAGATGTTCTGGAACTTAACTTCAAGTAATCTGTAAGAGGCATTATTTTTCAATTGAGTTTCCCTTTTTCCAGATGATGCTAGCCTGTGTCAAGTTAACAAAAACTAACCAACTTCTACAACTACTGCAAAAACAGTCACCACTGCCATACCAGCAATTCCTCCCAGTAAAAACGGAGTAAAAGCATTTAGACAAAGAAATTTCCAAGACAGAGGCACTATAAATGAAAAGTTAATAAATAATTAATTTAAAAAATAGGGCAGCTCTGGTGCACTTCGGAGGCAGAGGCAGATGGATCTATGAGTTCAAGACCAGTCTGGTCTACAGAGGGAGTTCCAGGACTGCCAGGGCTATTATACAGAGAAGCCCTGACTTGAAAAGCAAAACAAACAAACAAAAAAAAAAACAAAAAAACAAAAAAAGGAAGAAGCAGAGCTGCTCTCAGTGACTGCTGCCAGAAACACCATATTTATGTACCAACTAGAAAAGGCAAAGTTGAATGACCTAAACACCAAACCTAAACAAAATTTTTTTTTGTTTTTTAAAATTTTTATTTAAATGCGAAGTTTCATACAATAGTACTTCTAGAATATTATGTATTGTTGTGTCATGCAATAGCTTGGGTAGGCACAGACAACTGCTTTGTGAAATAATTTCCCTTAAGAAAATTGCCACATCAAAGCCTGTGTGCTTTAGAAGGAGGAGTAACTACATTGATCGGTTAATTTTATTTAGTGGAGAATTTTAGTGTTTATACAAATTTTGACACTGTACTAGGCCAGTGGGAAATCAGCAGTGGAATCAGCTGGGTGGAAGCCACTGCTGGGCGGAATTCAACTAAGCTATCCATGGCTCATAGAACAGAATCAAGAAAAAGCCATACACTAAAGTTGGGAGCTAACAACAACAAAAAAGGGTCATTTAAAAGTAATTCAGAACACAGATCTGACTAGATGCAAGGAACCAAAGCAACAGATCAGACTACAAGAAATCAACAATTAGGTTAGTAATCTCATTTTCTTCTTCTTCTTCTTCTTCTTCTTCTTCTTCTTCTTCTTCTTCTTCTTCTTCTTCTCCTCCTCCATCTCCTCCTCCTAATCCTCCTCCTCCTTCTCCTCCTTCTCCTTCTCCTCCTCCTCCTTCTCCTTCTCCTTCTCCTTCTCCTCCTCCTTCTCCTCCTTCTCCTCCTTCTCCTCCTCTTCTTCTCCTCCTTCTCCTTCTCCTCCTCCTTCTCCTTCTCCTGCTCCTTCTCCTCCTTCTCCTTCTCCTCCTCTTCTTCTTCTCCTCCTTGTCCTTCTCCTCCTCCTCTTCTTCTTCTCCTCCTTCTCCTTGTGCTTCTCCTCCTCCTCCACCTCGTCCTTCTTCTTCTTCTTCTTCTTCTTCTTCTTCTTCTTCTTCTTCTTTTGCGGGGGGTGTGTTTATCAAGACTGGACTTATCTGTAGCTTTGGAGCTTGTCCTGGAACTCACTCTAGACCAGGTTTGCCCAAACTCACAGAGATTCACCTTCCTCTGCCTTCTTAGTGCTGGGATTAAAGGCTGTGCCACCACTGTCTGGCTTAATCTCATTTTCTTACATTTCCTGTTGGATATTCTTTCTTCTTTCCCATTCAGTTACTCCCTTTCTGTTATGGTTGACTATTTGTTTATTTGTTTTTTTTTTCCCAATATGGTCTCACCAAGAAGCCTAGGTAACTTGAAACTCCCTGTATCAACCATAGTAGCCCTGAATTTATGTAGATTCAGTCTCCAAATCCTAATTCTGGCTTTTAAAGTTTGTGAAACAATGCCCAGAATTGTAGCTATTTATTTGCCAGAACGTCCCTTATTTTATATCTTCACCCAGTACTCCCTGTTGATACAATAGTCATTTCTTACCTATATAGTACAAGATTGTATTCCATCCCCTATTCCAATTATATATGGTTTTACTGTTTTTCCTGCTTATACTCTCTTTTCTTCCTTTACTTTTCCATTGGTTTCTTTTTCCAACTTCTGTTTTCTTTCTTTACACCCATTCTTCATACTGTTACATACCCCAAAGTTTCAAGGTAGTCCTAGTTTATGATACTTGGCCATATATTTTTCCTGTTGTTTTAAGTCTACTGTAAATATGAACTCAAAAAAAATCAATCCCTTTTTTTGACTTTGTCTTACATATTTGTGCGGTTATGAGCGTGACTCTTTACAACTTCCCAAGTAACAACTTGATACCACCAGTCTCACTGTAATACTTATTTAAGTTATTTTCCTTTCCAATCAAACTAATGTCTATTATATATAGTGTCATTAAAACTTTTATTCACTAATAGTATTATTACTTAACAAGTACCTTATTCATAGTAATCTTCTAATTTATTATTTGAGTTATTGATAGTGATATTTGCTACAGACAGCATTCAACCCACAGAAGTAGATTAGTTATAGAACCTGTTATCTGGAACATCAATTAACTGAAGAAGATGCCACAACAACTGAATCATAACAGCAATAGAAACTACAAAAAAATTATGGAGCTTCAGGCAAAACAATCCTGCACAATAAAAGAACTTCTGGAGGCATCACAATCCCTGACTTCAAACTCTACTACAGAGCTAAAGTACTAAAAACAGCCTGGTAATGGCATAAAAATAGACAGGAGGACCAATGGAAGGGAATCAAAGACCCAGATATTAATCCATACACCTTCAACACCTGATTTTAGACCAAGAAGCAAAATATATCAGATGGAAAAAAGAAAGCATATTTAACAAATGGTGCTGGCATAACTGGATGTAAACACATAGAAGAATGAAAATAGACCCATATCTATCACCATGCACAAAACTCAAGTCCAAATGGATCAAAGACTTTGACATAAATCCAGCCACACTGAACCTCTTAGAAAAGAAAGTGAACGCACAGGATACCACTCCTTAAATATAACTCCAGTAGCACAGACGCTGAGAGAAACAATAAATGGGACCTCCTGAAACTACAAAGCTTCAGTAAAGCACAGGACATGATGACAGCCTACAGAATTGGGAAAAAAAAATCTTCACTAACCCCACATCAGACAGAGGTCTGATCTCCAAAATATACAAAGAACTCAAGAAATTGGTTATCAAAGGAACAAATAATCCAATAAGAAATGGAGTACAGACCTAAACATAGAACTGTCAACAGAGGAATCTTTACAGTTTTAAATCTTTTTAATAGCCATTTAGTGTTTCTGGTACTCACCCAGACTGGGTTGCATACAAAGAGCATTCTCCCCATGAAAGGCACAGATACCTTCCTTTTTGGTAGTTATTAAGTCCAGTCCTCTGTGACTGGCAGAACACTGCAGCCAGGGAATCTACTGAGTGACTATGCTTTGCTGTACCAAGACCAGGTCTCCCTTAACCTGATTGGTACGTTTTACGCGTGAGGTTCCTATTGTTGTTGCACAGGTGGCTGTTGTGGGATGAGAGGCACTGGGAGAACTTACATGGAATCTCTGTATGGGTACAAGGGGAAATTCAGTAATTAAAAGGCAGGGTTAAAATGTGAGTTTGTGGATAATAAGGAGGAAAGGAGTGACCAGCAGAGGATCTCCAGTGGGACGAAACTAAAATCCCGAACTGGAAGGAGGATTAGATTTTTGCTGGTCCCTGTGTCTTTGGGACTCATCTCAAACCAGTTAGGACTTGTTGGTGCAAAAGAAGCATCTTTGGAAGAGGAGGACACAGATCCTCTCTTTAGCAGCAATCAGGTCTAGCCTTGGGGTAGGTGTTGCCGCAGCCAAAGAAACAAGTTGGTTCTGAAGGATGGTAAGCTGATCTGAAATTTCTCTAGGGTTTTTGAGAGCTGATGAAGCAGAGAAGTGAACAGATTTTTTTTTTGAGGCTACTGGCCAGCTGCTTTGGTTCTGCTTTGGTCCCAAAAGCAATGTGCAGCATGGCGACAAGTGGGATAAGTTGGATACCTCCCCTCAGAGATCACCTGAAATGTTCTTAGAAGTTTAGAATGCAGAATTCTTTCTGAGCTGACAAAAGGGACAATGTAGAAAGGACAGCAGTGAGAGTGCCTCAGAGGATGGTTTATCCAAGGGCCACAATAAAACTCAACAGATGGTAAAGAACACAAGCCGGGTGGCAGTAACTGTACAACCTTGTGGGATATCATTAAGAGTAAAGGCAACATAGGTTTTGTTTAGTAAGGTAAAGTACAACTGGTTAGACAATGTAGCAGAGTCCTATAGCAGGATAAAATAACTGTAGTCAGCTGTTTGTTGCATCAGACCCACAGATAAGGAACAAACACCTGGAGGCCTTTTTAAAAACAAGTCCATTAAATTCAGTACCTAATTGGCAATTTAAAAGAGAAGTAGAATCCTACTGAGTCATTTTTCATTGGATTTCCAAGGAGATCACTTGGATAGTCTGAATCATTACCCCCTAATCACGGAACATGGGTGGTAAGGGAGTCGACCCTGGAATTAGTTTTTGTTAACAGGAAGAACTGAAACCTAGAGTAGAGGGCACGCAGGTCTCGCACCTGTCAGGTGGTGGGCTAGGTACCAGGTTCTTCTGTTCGCAGCATCCTGGCATTTCAGTATGGGAGACAGTAAGATCAGAGTAGTTGGTATTTGTCTCTGTTGTTTGAGGCATTTAGGATATGGGTGTAGACTTGTAGACTCTGTGGGGGCAAGATCCTCCACAGGGCAAGAGCTGGCCAAGCCTACACAGACAGAACTGGTCATGTTTATATAGACAGAGACAGCAGCAACAGGCTTCTGGTAGATCTTATTTTTCCAGTGCCCCCGTATCCTATGATGAGGCTTACATGCAATTGACTCTGGTGGGATCGTGCTCCATCCAGTGGAAGTACTTGGGTCTTAGGGACATCCTGTCATGCAAGTATCTTATAAAGGTAGTCTATTTTACTCAAACATTCATTATTTTTTCAATAGCTAGGTTTGGCTTTGCTTTTAGTATACGTGATTTTGAGTATTATTTTACATGAAAGAAAGTTTAAGTTACTTTAATCTTGTCTTGAGATACTTGTTTCAGGATATTTACTTTGACAACCTACACAGAAGTCTACATAATGGGAGACAGAAATGGTCCCTCCTTTCAAGCTTGTCTCTGTCAACGAATCACATTTCCATTAGCTTGACAACAAACCTAGTTCTGCATACGTTAGAGAATTTGATAATTTTTAAGGACACTGGCCATTAACACATATGGCTTAATAATCTTCAAGAGCTTACAGCAAGTAACCATCATAAATTAGAATTTTATAACTTTGTGCTCTTTGAGTCTTAAAAATTTTTAACCTTGTATTGAAGCTCTTTTAGTATCAAGATAAACTTTAAGTCATAGATACAGGCCATCCAGAGACTGGGAATCTCATTTTAAGAACCCTTTTATAAAAGTATGCTTTTATAAACTATCACAGTTTCGTAATTTTTATGTGACTCGGAGTCACAGAGTAGTTAAATTTGACAAAGTTAACAAAGACATAAGTGAATAGACATATATCATTACGTCATATTTTGTTAACATGAAGATACACCGTTATATCTTTCAGAATCTATATATGGCTGGTGGTAGCAAATAAGATTACCTGGATTTGACATTTAAGTATTTACTATTTTGTTGTAGCTGTCTGGTTAATGAGAACCAAAACACAGGTATGGTATTCAGAGAACCAACACCTATAGCCACATTTTCTCTTTTCTTTCTTTCTTTCTCTTTCTTTCTTTCTTTCTTTCTTTTCTTTCTTCCTTTCCTGGAACTAGCTCTTTTAGACCACGCTGGCCTTGAACTCACTGAGATCCGCCTGCCTCTGCTTCTCCAGTGCTGGGATTAAAGGCGTGAGTCACCAAGGCCTGGCCAATATTTAGCCATTTCAGTGTGTGTGTGTGTGTGTGTGTGTGTGTGTGTGTGTGTATGAGATTGACCTGATTATAGTGTGTGTATATATATGTGTGTGTGTGTGTGTGTGTGTGTCTGTATTGTTCCTTTTCATTTAAAAATGCCACGAGACATAAAAGTAATAAGTAAAGCATACTTTGTTTTTAGGAGAGGAGAGATGTTTGGCAATATCTGGGCCTTGGCCGTTTTATAATACCTTTTAAATAATGGCTTCACAAAGCTGTGTAGGTGGACCTCCTCCTCATTTTTAGTATTTAGTCTCTATTACACTCAGAAGACCTTGCGATCTCATAGAATTAGGGCCTAATCACCTACAACCAGCTGGGAGGAGTGAAGGGATGCATAGGTGAAGGTCCAATGCTCTTGTCTGTCTCCTCCTTATTTGAAGAAATATTAATATTTAACAAGTCCAGCTGTAATTGCTTTAAGCAGGCAACACTGGAGCTCTGAAGACAGACATTGCTGAGCTTTGAAGGTGCTGTGTTACATTACATTATTAAGAGAAGGATGAAACTCTTACTCATGAACGGTGATCAAAGAAACTAATATTACCTGTGTCCACACTGCAAAGCCAAAAGGCCTTACAAGTTCCCAGGTAAACCTTAGAGAAAACATAACACAGCTTTTCCTGGCTTCAAAATTCAGCACATGTTCTGCTACTGGGTTTTGCCCCTAGCATAGCACCCATATTTATATTGGACTATGGAACCAGGTTATATTTATGTTTTCAGTGTTAAACTTTCTTATAGGACCAAAATACAAATGATTGATTTGTGCTTATCCTTTCCACTGTCCCCAGTGGTTTTCTTTAATTTTTTAGTTTCTCATGTTAGTCCATCATGAAAATCAAATGCATTGCAGGACAAAAACGTTCACTAATATGCCCCTTGTTGTCCCCTCAGTCTGGATGGGGAAAAAATGAGTGAGAAAAGATGCATTGTTAGGGAGTGTAGAAGTACAGCATCTAACAGTCCCCGTATTGGAGTGGTTTGCTCGATAATGGGTGGTTCTACAGGTGCTGACATGGCACAATAGGTGGGGCTAGTCTAAGGGAGCTGCTGAGGGTGGAGACATGGATATTTTGTTACAGACATTAAATAACAAAATCTTTGTGACAAACACATATTGGATAGTAACTTTCAGCTCTTACACTTTAATTTTGGCTTTTTTCTCCCCACCCCTACTGCTCCTACACCTAGTGTTCTCTCTCTCTCTCTCTCTCTCTCTCTCTCTCTCTCTCTCTCTCTTTGGTTACAATATAACTCATCCACAATGTTCAGCATATTGAATCATGATTACTGCAGTCCTCGCTTACAGCCTCAGGATATCATCGGCTCTGGAGAAAAGATATCCTTTGGCACGGATGGCAGTCATAAAGAGGGCATAGAAGGCCATGTCAAGCGCCCCATGAATGCATTTATGCTGTGGTCTCGTGGTCAGAGGCGCAAGTTGGCCCTGGAGAACCCCAGCATGCAAAACACAGAGATCAGCAAGCAACTGGGATACCAGTGGAAACGCCTTACAGAAGCCGAAAAAATGCCATTTTTCCAAAAGGCACAGAGACTGCAGACCCTACACAGAAAGAAATACCCGAACTATAAGTATCGGCCTCACCGGAGAGCTAAAGAGCCTCAGAGATTGGGCACTTTGTTGCCTGCAGATGCCTCTTCAAGAAAACTATACAACTTGATGCCAGGGAACAAGTACCAGTGCACATCCGTATACAGAGAGGACTGGACTAGGGCTGCACAGCTGTCCTCCAAGAGCCAGCTAAGCTATTTACAGCCTGGGGACATCCCCTTTCAGCACTGCACCTGTGTAGCAGCAGCAGGAGGAAGTGCAGCTGTAGCAGCAGCAGCAGCAGCAACAGCAGCAGCAACAGTAGCCACAGCTACTTACTACCAACTGGCATCACCAGTGAACAAAACAGCATAGCTACAGCATCTCGGTAAGACCCTGTGGCAATCTCATGACACTGGCTTCTGCTGGGATGCATGTCAATACTCCCTCTTGCTATAATTTACAGCCTGAGATAAGGATTTCCCTCCTCTCATAATAAAGGCCCTGCTCCTTTCTATTTGGGTCCACAAACGAGGTGTGTAAAGATGTGTCGTGTGTAATGAAGGAGAATGCTTAGAACAGCTTGCGCCTATCTTTAAGACTGTTAAACAGACAAGAGTTTCATCACTGCGGAAACTATGTTTTACCTATCGCTCTTCCATGGGTACATCTATGAGAAACACATACAACTTACACCTGTGGTAAAATGAAACGAAAGAAAGAAAGAAAGAAACAAACAAACAAACAAACAAACAAAAACCCAGCTTGTGCCTCTTTGAGCATGCTAAGCACTCCTTTGTAGACCAAATGCATCTAACTGTTTTGCAGGGTCCCTGTATATCATACATAAGTAAAGTGTGATAATGTAAAGCTGTCTTTCGAGTCTCTTTTTCAGTTCTCCTCCCCACTGTGGAAAGCTGAGACTTCCTTCTTTTCATCATCTTACTCCACGCCTGCGAACTACGCCGTGAGAGCTTTATAACACCTTTTGACAAAATAAAGCTTTTACGTCTGTTCATTCATGTGAAGTCACATTCTGCTTCTCTTTTGAATATTGTCTGTCTTTAAACATCAAATTGTTTTATAAAATGAAAGGTTTTGTACAAAAGCATTACAGACCAAAGCTGTATTTTCAGGGTCCGGTTAAGCATCAGAAATGGAATGGGCACGGGAACAAGCTATACAGGCCAAGTAGTTGAATGTACTAACACTTCAAGACTCCATGCATATAAAGTGACTGGACTGATACAAAAGGTGTAACGAGGGGACCGGGATGTGCTGAGGGGAGTGAGTGGTGCATGACATTTGCCCATTCACTCAACTGGCAGATTTTAAGCTAAGGAGGTTTGAAGTACCCCTGTCTGGTTATAATAAACAAGCTTAAAACAAAAATGAAGACTCTGTGCACAGGATCCCCTGCAAATGTTTCCTCTGGGAACCTCCAGGAACCATAGGTTGTGGTTAACTCCAGGCTTCTAAAGGTTTATACCCAGAACTTAAATTAGCTCTTCCATTTTCATCAGCGTAATCCCGCAGAATGCTTTCCTCATTATAATTTATGTTGCACAATACAGTCTTGCCCAATCACATTTGAATGACTGACTGTAAGTCAGACATACCTCTAAAGCATTGGTTGGAAGAAAACAACAGACACTGAGCCTATGCGGTGACCTGCTGTAACACTAGCTATAATACAACATGGAATATTATCCAGAGAACCTTGGGATATTTTGAGCACTTTGAATCGAAAAGAGTGTTTGAAATGGTCTTAAAACCTGTGAGCTTTACTCCACTTTCAAAGCATCTAGTGTAAACACTAAATTATTGGCACTGATTGTGTACATAAATTATTAGATTGCTCTCTAGAATTCAATGAAACAGTCAGTGGCACTACTATGCTTCTAACTCATGGGGTTCTGTTCGTTTGGTTTGGTCTTGTGAGACAGGTTTCTCTGTGTAGCCTTTACTGTCCTGGAATGTCTTTTGTAGGGCAGGCTGGCCTGGAACTCAGAGATCCACATGCCTCTGCCACCACCACCTGGTAATTGGGTTTGATGGGTGTGTTCCAGCACTGTTTCAATGTCTATGAACTCAAATAAGGTTCCATAAGTCTTTGAATAGATTTTTAACTCAAATGAGTGAAAATATATCTCTCCTAGGGGATACCTGTGTATCTTTCTCTGGAAAGTTTCTGCATGAATTCTCCATCACTTTTTGTGACTTCTCTCCTTTGTGTGAATTATTTTTTTTTTTTTTATTTTTCGTGACAGGGTTTCTCTGTAGCTTTGGAGCCTGTCCTGGCACTAGCTCTTCTAGACCAGGCTGGCCTCGAACTCACAGAGATCCACCTGCCTCTGCCTCCCAAGTGTTGGGATTAAAGGCATGCGCCACCACTGCCCGGCTCTGAGGGTTTTTGGAACAACTAAAATCCCTCTTATCTTTTTGTTTTGTTTTTTTTTTCCATGCCCCATCAGAGGACACCTGGATGTTTTTTAAGGATTTGGTTTTAGTTTATTTAAGTATTTTGTTCCTCAGACATAACTCTGAAAACACTAATACGTAATAGCCAGTTTCTATTCAGTTCAGTTCAGATTTTTACCAAAACCTCCTGTCTGGCATGTCTCTGTCTTTGTTGAGTTCCTGTACTTACAGAAGCCAAGAGATAGCTGGCAGCCATCCATAGAAAATGCCCTCTCCCTTTGAACACGGCCCTCCTTTGGTCTGAGTTTCTCACACAGCTCTGATGATGCAGGAGGATGCCAAGGGCCCAGTTGGTGCCTCAGCCCGATGCCTGCATCTGTGCCTTGGCAGCAGCTATTCATGTCTTGCCACTCAGAGTCAAATTCCCTTAAGTTTAGCCTTCCCTAAGTGCTTGTTCACTTCAGAGGACTCAACCCTCATCTTCCGTGTTCTCCTGGCCTAATTTCTCATATTACTGATTTACTGAGTATGAATCAGTAATATGAGATGTTCCGGAGAGGGAGGAAGGGACATTCATGAAAAAAGTGAGTGTTCAACTAACTAACTCCCCATGGGTGAAGGAAGTAGTGAAAAGATTTTAATGAAGCAGAGAGAAATTTCTGGTTTTGGAAGGAGGAAATCCTGAATGGCTCCCTCTGTGTCGCAGGAGAGACTCCTGGAAAGGAAACCTCAGGTTCCGGTCAGTCGGTCGGTTGGTCAGTTCGGGGAGAAATATTAGCAAGGAGGTAAAGGCCGTGCCTCACGACATCAGCAGTCCCTTCTCTGGAAATTCTACGGTATCCCGGAGAGCTCTCGGAATTTTGTGATGTCACTCGTGTCCTAGAAATGCCAAGTGCCCTCAAGATACACTCTCTCGGTGCCTATAAGACTCAGTTCTAGACATGTTGTCTAGAGAATGGAGATCATGGAGAGGCCAGAGGGAGGAAGAAGAAAGCTGACCTCAGATCTCAGAGGAAAACACGGAGAAATAATTAGTGGTCCTGGGGAAGACGAAGTGAGTTCACCACTAGCAGGGACTAGAGAGATTTCTGGATGTGATGGCTTTGAGACTTCCAGGGCTAGGGCTCAGGAACTGGGAGGTTTCTGGAATGAAATAGGTCTGTCTTGTTTCTCTGAGTTCCTAAAGGGCCAACCCACATCAAAGATTCACGATAGTTGATTTGACAAAGTCGGGAATTGACAAGGAGTGCGGAAGGAGTCAGTGAGATTTCAATACCAGCACTGCACATCATCCCCCACCCCCCCCCCCCCCCCCGGTCCTTTTCTTTGTGTAGCAATAATAATAGAGAAAGGGGAGTAGCGCTCTGCCAAAGCCCGTATTTTTTTTTAAATATTTATTTATTTATTTATTAAGTATACAATATTCTGTCTGTGTGTATGTCTGCAGGCCAGAAGAGGGCACCAGACCTCTTTACAGATGGTTGTGAGCCACCATGTGGTTGCCGGGAATTGAACTCAGGACCTTTGGAAGAGCAGGCAATGCTCTTAACCACTGAGCCATCTCTCCAGCCCCCCGTATTTTTTTTTAATAGTCCAGGTGTGTTATTTCTTTTTGTACATCAGGCCATGAATTCGTAGGGAATGGGCTCCAGCAGCTCAGGCTCCTTCCCGTTAGTCCTCGCGAAGTGTGCTTCTCTGGGTTCGCTTGAGCTGAACCCAGGTGCCCTTCTCTTTGTCTTCCTTTTCCTTCTGGTCGTTCTCCTTCACCCGCTTCAGAAAGCTGTCTCTGCTCTTCGAGTGCTTGATGTGTTCAATCCGCACATTAATTCTCTTGGCAAGAATCTTGCCCTTAACTGGCTTGTTTACAATGATGCCCACAGCATGCTGGGTGACATTGTAGACTCTTCCGGTTTTGCCGTGGTAACATTTATGGGGCATTCCTTTTTGAACAGTGCCCATTCCCTTGATGTCTATAATATCGCCCTTCTTGTAGATTCGTGGCCAAAGGAACAACTCCATGTTTCCTAAAGGGCCTAGAGAACATATAGCGAGTGCCCCTCCTCTTTCCCTTTGTGTTTGTCATTTTGGCGAGTTACTGAAAGATAGCTACCGCGGCCAAAAGGCCCAAAGCCCATATTTTACCATGCCTTATATCACAGCCATTAGCAGGGTTGAGGCATCAAGTGCTGCAGTCAGTCTGACTCCTGTGGTCCCCTAAGGTTTCTAGCTTCCCAGTTATGAATGACACCCTGGTCTCCAGTTCAGCTTGAGAGCTCTTTAAGAGCCAATGGATGAGAGAGTGGGAAGAGACAGCCTTTTTTTTTCTTTTTCCATTTCTTTCTTTCTTTCTTTTGCTGTTTTGTTTTGTTTTTCAAGAAAGGGTTTCTTTGTGTATCTTGGGCTGTCCTAAAACTCACTCTGTAAATCAGGCCATCTTTGAATTCACAGAGATCTGTGTGTGTGCTGTGATTAAAGGCATGCACACACCACAGCCGGGCTGAGACTGTAATTTCTTGTTAGCTCTGGGTAAGTGACAATGGCTCTGTGTTGTGAATCTCTGTGAATCCAGACTATGTTATGTCCTTCAATGACATGAGTCTGAAGCATCAAGCACCCATCCCTATACTCCCTGAGGTCTCTGAAGTCACGGTGCATCCTTAAAGGCTTAGAAAGCTTTTCCCAGGTTCACCTTTGTGTGTGTGTGTGTGTGTGTGTGTGTGTGTGTGTTTTGTTCTATCTAGGAGAAGCACCATAGCAGTTGCATAGTGACTGAGAAATTTGATTTTTAGGAAATGACTTTTCATATCTGTGAGTGGTCTCTCCATAGCCACTCATCTTTTCTTAAACTTGAGTATAGGAATGAATGAATGAATGATCCCTCCCTCCCTCCCTCCCTCCCTCTCTCTTCATGGGAACGAGTATCTGGTCTTGCATTGAGGGCTCCCCAGTTCTCAGCATCTCCAGCCCAACCTGTCACAAGCTGATCACACATTTGCAAACTTGGGATATATTCTGCTGAATTTTTGGGATAATGAATTTCATCAACTATGGGACTAACTTTGTTCTGACAGGACACTCACAATCTCTCCTCATCACACCCACATAGTGTAACAACTTTGTGGTTCCTCCATAATGTGCTTATTTCTGTCAGGGAACTGAAAGCCAGCCAGCTGGCCAGCCAGCCAGCCAGCCAGCCAGCCAGCCAACACTATCTACAAAGCTACAGAGAAACCCTGTCGTGAAAAACCAAAAATAAATAAATAAATAGGCATGGATTTTTTTTAAAAAATCAAACGCAAACTAAGTAGAAATAACTACTTTCAGTATGCCATTCAAGAATTAGGGAACCCTTTATCCCAGCACGTGGGAGACACAGGCAGAAGGACATCTGTGAGTTAAAATCCAGACTCATCTACCAAGTGAGATCACAAGACTCGTGCACTGTCTTATAGGTCCTAAACTCCCATGGTCCAGTTTCTAGGGTTGGGGGCCTCTCTATAAAGCCTGGAAATTCACAGAGGTCCACCTGCCTCTGTCTCTTTGATGATAGAATAAAAGATGTGCACCACAATAACCAGGGTCAGTTTCTTGTAGATTTAGTTTAATTTCAAATTTTGTTTGTATCTCTTGGTCTGCACCAAGTGTGTCCCTGTGGGGGTGGGGGGCAGGGAAGTTGTCCTATTTTAGAACATTTTATTTTACTTTTATTTGAGACAGTCTTTCTGGTTGTGTAGAACTTATTTTAATTTAAAATTTTAAAGAATTTTTTTATGATTTATTTAACTTTATTTTATGTGCAGTCGTGTGAAACTGGATTTACAATCACTTATGAGCTGCTGCCTTGTGGGGGTTACATCTCAGGAGCACAAGAACCCAAATCTGTGCTGTACTCCCTGTCACCAAAAGAGGTCACTAGATCCCCACCATGTGGTTTCTGGACATTCCAGAAATTCCATCTCTCCAGTTCTCATTCTTTCATTGTTCCTCCTGCATGCCTGCGTCTAGTGAGAGAGTGGGCAACTTTCCTCCCTGCTTCTCTGTGTCTGTGTCTGTCACATCCTGGATAGCCAGAGTGCCCGCCACCTCTGCCTGAGATAGATGTGGCTGGCAGCCCTGGGGCTGGGGGAAAGGGAGAGAGTGGGTTCCCTGGAGAGCCTTGGGCAGAGGCTCTGTGGATTCCCTGCCGGAGGCCTCACTGCCTCTGAGGAGCCCATGGGGGAGGGGGAAAGGGAAGGTCAACCAGAGAGTCCTGCCTGGCTTTTGCTTTGCTTTGTTTTTGTTTTTGTTTGTTTCTTTATTTTATTTTCAGGTACAGCTGTGACCAGGTCTGGATCCAGGACAGACTCAAAAGCTAGAGAGAAATCCTGTCTCAGAAAACAAAAATAAATAAATACATAAATAAACACATAAACAAATACATAAACTAATAAATGAATGGATAGATAGATAGATAGATAGATAGATAGATAGATAGCCAGACAGAGAGAGAGATGATAAAACACCTTCAAGATCAGGGAGACCAAGGCTGGCAGATCACTGTAAGTTTAAAGCTACCTTGTTCTGCAGATTGAGATTCAGGACAGGCAAAGTGACATAGAGAAACCCTGCTTTCAAAAAAAAGGTGGGGGCTGGAGAGATGGCTCTGTGGTTAAGAGTGCTGACTGCTCTTCCAGAGGACCCAGGTTCAATTCCTACCACCCACATGGCAGTCAACAGCTGTCTGTAACTCCAAGATCTGACACCCTCAGATAGACATACATGCAGGCAAAACACCAATGCCGACAAAATAAATTATTAGGAAAATAAATATATAAAAAAGGTTGTTTAGCCTTTAATCCCAGCATTAGGAGGCAGAGGCAGATGGCTCTCTGTGAGTCTGAGGCCAGTTTTGTCTACAAAGTGAGTCCCAGGGCATACGCATACAAGGGCACACAACGAAACCCTATGTTGAACAACCACAAATAAACAAACAAATAAAGAGATAATAACAATAAAAATATTTGAGAGTTCAAATAATTGACTTCATCCACAATAAAAGAATATAAAAATAAAAATATCAAACGCATTTGAATGCATCAGCACAGGAGACCGCTTCCTAAATAGAACCCCAGTAGCACAGACACTGAGAGAAACAATTAATAAGTGAGAGAGACCTCCTGAAACTGAAAAGCTTCTGTAAAGCAAAGAACACGGCCAACAAGACAAAATGACGGCCTTACAGAATGGAAAAAGATCTTCACTAACCCCACATCAGACAGAGGTCTGTCTGATCTCCAAAACATACAAAGAACACAAGACATTGGTCATCTCAAGAACAAATAATCTAATTCACAAAATGGAGTACAGACTTAAACAGAGAACTCTCAACCGAGGAATCTAAAATGGCTGAAAGACACTTAAGGAAATGTTCAACATGCTTAGTCATCAGAGAAATGCAAATCAAAACAAGTTTCTAGAAACAAGGAGACAGTTCATAATGTTTCTTTCTTCTTTTCTTACTTCTTTTTTTTTTAATTTGGGATGGGGGCCTCTCTCCAAAACCTGGGAATTCACAGAGGTACACCTGTCTCTGTCTCTTGGATGATAGAATAAAAGATGTGCACCACAGTGACAATCCAACTAAGTTTTTAGTATCTCATTCTGTGAATTTCATGTATATTTAGTTTCATTTCAAATTTTGTTTGTATCTCTTGGTCTGCACCCAAGTTTGTCCTTGGTGGGAGGGGGGGCAGGGAAGGTGCCCTATTTCAGAACATTTTACTTAACTTTTATTTGAGACAGTCTTTCCAGTTGTGTAGAACTTAGTTTCATTTCAAATTTTTAATGACCAGGAAGGATGAAAGCATTCAAAAGGACTGGTTCCATATCTGGCAGAGAGGCAGGTGGATCTCTGGGAGTTTGAGGCCAGCCTGGTCGACGAGAGCTAGTTCCAAAGACAGGCTCCAAAGCAACAGAGAAAACCCTGCCTTGAAAACCAAAACAAAAACAGAAACAAAAATAAAAAACATAAATTAAATCTCTGTGTGTGTGTGTGTGTGTGTGTGAGAGAGAGAGAGAGAGAGAGAGAGAGAGAGAGAAGAGAGAGAGAGAGAGAGAGAGAGAGAGAGAGAGAAAATTGATTAAACAGGAAATAAGAAAAAACACAAAACCATAATGTCACCAAGATGACAGCCTGGTTTATATAGTGAGTTAAAGGTATTATACAGAGAAACCCTGTACCAAAAAAATAATAAAAGAAGAAAACAGAAAAAAAACAAGGAAGGAAGAAAAGAAGGAAAAAAAGAAAGAAGGAAGAAAAACTGGTGTTTTCCTTTTTTTCTTTGTTTATCTCAGGTTATTTTTTTTTTATTGCTGCCGCAGCAGCAGTATATTTTGGGCAGCTGCCTAGCTGGGTAATGGTGGCAGCACATTTCTTTATTCTCAGTTCTCAGCCCTCAGAGATCAGGAGAGGCAGAGGCAGGCAGATCGCTGTGAGTTTGAGGCTACCTTGTTCTGCAGTCAAAGCGACGACAGACACAGAGAAACTAAAAGTGTGTTTAGTACAGGCCTTTTATTCCGGCACTAGGAGGCAGAGGTAGAGGCAGGGGCAGCTAGATCTCTGTGAGTCTGAGGCCAGCCTTGTCTACAAAGTGAGTTCCAGGGCAAACAAGCATACAAAGGGAATCCCTATGTAGAAAAACCACAAATAAACAAATAATAATAATGATGATGATGATAATAATAATCTAAGAGCTCAATTAATTGACTTCACCCACAATTCAAAATTAAAAAATAAAACAAAGAGTGTGTCTGACCGATCAGTGAAAGGACTATGTGGGTCAAGGGGCTGCCACAATTATGGATTGGTGAGAGGGAGGAAAGGAGGGAGGCAGCAAGGGCAGTTCCCAGTCACCCAAATGCCTTTCAAAGACATTTCACCATGGCAACCACTCGCTTGCTTTCTTGGGGTTTCTTTTCTTCAGTAGTTGTGTTTGTACAACCTACCCCACACCCCACTTCTCATACTAAATACAGAGTCTGAGAAAATTAAAGCAGCTGTGGAAAAATTCCCACTTGGATATCTTTTCCTGCCCAGTAAAACAAAAACGACTATAACAGGGCTGGAGAGATGGCTCAGAGGTTAAGAGCACTGACTGCTTTTCCACAGGTCCTGAGTTCAATTCCCAGCAACCACATGGTGGCTTACAACCATCTATAATGAGACCTGGTGCCCCCTTCTGGCTTGCAGGCACACGTGGAAGGAATGCTATACACATAATATAATAAATAAATTAAAAAAAAAAAAGACTATAACAAAAATATGCATATCTAAAAAAAAACAAAAAAAATAAAAAAAATACATATCTAGGCAGACCAATCAAGTTGTAGCCTCACCCTTTATATTATTTATTTATTTATTTATTGGCTTTTCAAGACAAGTTTTCTCTGTAGCTTTGGTGCCTGTCCTGGAACTCCCAGAGATTTGCCTGCCTCTGCCTCCAGAGTGCTGGGATTAAAGGCGTGTGCCACCACTGCCCGCCTTAGACTCACCCTTTAATGGTTCAGCAAGGAGTTCTAGCTGTTAGGAAGGGCTGGTGACCTTGAACTTTACTAGTCTCTGAAATCTGCCTTCTCACTTTTACCAGGTGCCCTCAGGGACAGGAGTGGAGGCCAGGGCCTGTAGCTTTGGCTTGTACATTTACTTCAATTTTAATTTTTTTGTCTTGTTTTTCGAAACAGGGTTTCCCTGGGTAACAGTCCTAGCTGATCTGGAACTAGCTCTTGTAGACCAGGCTGGCTTCCAACTCCCAAGAAATTCACCTGCCTCTGCCCCCTGTGTGCTGGGAATAAAGGCATGTGCCACCACCACATTTATTTAAACCTCTCTCTCGGTGTGCCTGTGTATGTGGGGGAGACAGGGAAGGTGTCATATTTCCAAACATTTTCATAACTGCACTTAGCACTGCACTCTTTTACATTTTATTTTACTTTTAGTTGAGACAGTGTTTCCAGTTGTGTAGTTTAATTTCAATTTCTTAAAGAATTTTTTTTTATGATTTATTTAACCATGCAGGTGCTGGGAATTGAACCCAATTTCTCAGGAAGAGCCAAGAAACTAGCTCTCCAGGCTCTTAATTTAAAAGTTTATTTATGTGTCTCTGGGTGTGCCTGTGCCTGTGTTTGTGTTTGGTGTGTGTGTGTGGGGGGTATATTTTGACCTCACCAGATGAAGGCATTCAAGAGCACTGGCTCCATATCTGGCAGAGGCAGGATCTCTGGGAGTTTTAGGCCAGCCTGGTCTACTAGAAAGGAGCTAGTTCCAAGAACAGTCTCCAAATCAGCAGAGAAACCCTGTCTCATAAAGCAAAACACAAAACCAAACAAGAAATAAATAAATTGAGAGAGAGAGAGAAAGCGAGAGAGAGAGAGAGAGAGAGAGAGAGAGAGAAAGAGAGAGAGAGAGAAGAAATGTGGATTTACAGATAGGAAATAAGAATAAAAAGAGAACGTTACCAACAAGACAACCTGGACTATAAACTGAGTTCCAGGACAGCTAGGGCTGTTACACAGAGAAATCGTGCCTCAAAAAATACTAAAAGAAGAGAAAAAAAAAAAAGCAAGCAAGCAAGAAAATGCAGGGTTTTTTTCCCCTTTTTTGTCTTTGTTAATTCCAGGCCATTCATTTTAATTTTACTTTTTCTTTTAAGATTATATTTTCAGGGGCTGTAGAGATGGCTCAGAGGTTAAGAGCACTGACTGTTCTTCCAAAGGTCCTGAGTTCAATTCCTAGCAACAATATGGTGGCTCACAACCATCTGTAATGGGGTCTTCTGGCCTGCAGTCATGCATGGAAGGAGTGCTGTATACATAATAAATAATTAATTTAAAAAAAAAGATTGTATTTGCAGCATAAGTGTTCAGAAAGAAGAAGTCCTGGGCCATGTAGTAAAATAGTTTGTCTGAAACACAAATAAAAAGACAGGTCCTGTCACAAAAAACAAAAAAAAAAAAAAAAAAAAAAAAAAAACAAATTAAAATGTGAAATAAAACCAAGAAGGGGCTTTTTGTTTTGTTTTGTTTTGTTTTCTATGAAACCTGAAAATGGCTGAATTCAACAATTATCCAACTTCAGCAAGAAGGTACTGTTTCCCAGCTTCAACCAGAAAACAGCAAATATGCACATCTAGGCCCTGTCAACAGAAGAGGGCACTAGATTTCCACCATGTGGTTTCTGGAAAGTCCAGAAATTCCATCTCTCCATTTCTGATTCTTTCAATCACTGCAGGCAGGCCTGCATTTAGTGAGAGAGTGGACACCACTCCTCGTTCCTTCCTGTTTCTCACGTGTTCATGTCTCACGTGTTCATGTCATAAACACGCGCACATGTGTTTATGGGGTGGCTTTTGAACTAACCAAGATGACTGGTTCCATATCTGGCAGAGAGGCAGTTGGATCTCTGGGAGTTTGAGGACAGCCTGGTCGACAAGAGCTAGTTCTAAGACAACAGAGAAACCATGCCTTGAAAATCAAAACCAAAACACAAACAAAAATAAATAAATAAATGAATAAATACATAAAATAAAACATGAATTAAATGAGAAAGAGAGAGGAAGAAGAAATGTCAATTTGTCAATTTTCAGACCAGAAATAAGAAAAAACAAAACCATAATGTCACCAAGATGACAGCCTGGTTTATATAGTGAGTTAAAGGTATTATACAGAGAAACCAAAAATAAAAAATAATAAAAGAAGAAAACAGGAAGGAAGGAAGGAAGGAAGGAAGGAAAAATAGGTGCTTTCCTTTTTTTCTTTGTTTATCTCAGGTTATTTATTTTTATTTAATTTTTTTCTAAAATTGCAGCAGCAGCAATATATTTTGGGCAGCTGACTACTATCATGGAAGCGTTCAGAAAGAAGTCCTGGGCCATGTAGTGAGATAGAATGTCTGGAGCATAAATAAAAAGCCAATTCCTGTCTCAAAAAAAGAAAAAAAAATCAAGTTAAAATGTGAAATAATAAAATAAATAAGGGTGGTTTTTTTTTTTGTTTCTTGTTTTTTTTTTTTTGCAATGAGTGAATTCAAGTCAACAACTTTCAGTTTCCCAACTCCAACAGGAAAGGCTGCAGATATCCATATCAAAGAGGTCCAGTGGAGCTGTAGCCACACCCTTTAATGCTTGTGTCCCAAGGACACAGAGTTTAGGAAAGAAATGATCTTGATCTTTTTTTCAGGAGATCTGAAAACTCAAAACAGCAACCAAACACACACCAAGTAGGAAGAAATGACAGAGAGGCAGGGGGAGTTCAAGGCCAGCCTCACCTACCAAGGACATTCCAGGACTGTTCTCTAGATAAACCCTGTCTCACAAAACCAACCAAACACACACACACACACACACACACACACACACACAAAACCCAGAAGAATAAGGAAAGTGTTCCTGAAACACCACAAACCAGCTAGATTGCACTTAATAGCAATCAAAAGTGGGTGAAATATAAAATGGAGAGAAATTCTTTGATGAAATCCAACCCTCTTTCTTGGTCAAAGCTGTACAGCCAATAGAACTAGAGGGAGGGAACATGTGTCCATCTCTCAATAAAAGAAGAAAAAAGGCTAGAATCTCACTGTGAGCGTAAAAGATGAAAATCTTACAGCTGACACCATCCAGTCTCAAGTTAGAAAAACTTGAATCGATGCAACAGGAGACAGACAGTTTCCCAATGAACTCTTGCTATTCTCCAGGGGAAGTTTTGTTCCTGAGTGTTTTTATTTTTTTTTTTTGATTTTTCGAGACAGGGTTTCTCTGTAGCTTTGGAGCCTGTCCTGGCACTAGCTCTTCTAGACCAGGCTGGCCTCGAACTCACAGAGATCCACCTGCCTCTGCCTCCCAAGTGTTGGGATTAAAGGCATGCGCCACCACCGCCCGGCTCTGAGGGTTTTTGGAACAACTAAAATCCCTCTTATCTTTTTGTTTTGTTTTGTTTTCCATGCCCCCTCAGAGGACACCTGGATGTTTTTTAAGGATTTGGTTTTATTTTATTTAAGTATTTTGTTCCTCAGACATAACTCTCAAAACACTAATACGTAATAGCCAGTTTCTATTCAGTTCAGTTCAGATTTTTACCAAAACCTCCTGTCTGGCATGTCTCTGTCTTTGTTGAGTTCCTGTACTTACAGAAGCCAAGAGATAGCTGGCAGCCATCCATAGAAAATGCCCTCTCCCTTTGAACACTGCCCTCCTTTGGTCTGAGTTTCTCACACAGCTCTGATGATGCAGGAGGATGCCAAGGGCCCAGTTGGTGCCTCAGCCCGATGCCTGCATCTGTGCCTTGGCAGCAGCTATTCATGTCTTGCCACTCAGAGTCAAATTCCCTTAAGTTTAGCCTTCCCTAAGTGCTTGTTCACTTCAGAGGACTCAACCCTCATCTTCCGTGTCCTCCTGGCCTAATTTCTCATATTACTGATTTACTGAGTATGAATCAGTAATATGAGATGTTCCGGAGAGGGAGGAAGGGACATTCATGAAAAAAGTGAGTGTTCAACTAACTAACTCCCCATGGGTGAAGGAAGTAGTGAAAAGATTTTAATGAAGCAGAGAGAAATTTCTGGTTTTGGAAGGAGGAAATCCTGAATGGCTCCCTCTGTGTCGCAGGAGAGACTCCTGGAAAGGAAACCTCAGGTTCCGGTCAGTCGGTCGGTTGGTCAGTTCGGGGAGAAATATTAGCAAGGAGGTAAAGGCCGTGCCTCACGACATCAGCAGTCCCTTCTCTGGAAATTCTACGGTATCCCGGAGAGCTCTCGGAATTTTGTGATGTCACTCGTGTCCTAGAAATGCCAAGTGCCCTCAAGATACACTCTCTCGGTGCCTATAAGACTCAGTTCTAGACATGTTGTCTAGAGAATGGAGATCATGGAGAGGCCAGAGGGAGGAAGAAGAAAGCTGACCTCAGATCTCAGAGGAAAACACGGAGAAATAATTAGTGGTCCTGGGGAAGACGAAGTGAGTTCACCACTAGCAGGGACTAGAGAGATTTCTGGATGTGATGGCTTTGAGACTTCCAGGGCTAGGGCTCAGGAACTGGGAGGTTTCTGGAATGAAATAGGTCTGTCTTGTTTCTCTGAGTTCCTAAAGGGCCAACCCACATCAAAGATTCACGATAGTTGATTTGACAAAGTCGGGAATTGACAAGGAGTGCGGAAGGAGTCAGGGAGATTTCAATACCAGCACTGCACATCACCCCCCCCATCCTTTTCGTTGTGTAGCAATAATAATAGAGAAAGGGGAGTAGCGCTCTGCCAAAGCCCGTATTTTTTTTTAAATATTTATTTATTTATTTATTAAGTATACAATATTCTGTCTGTGTGTATGTCTGCAGGCCAGAAGAGGGCACCAGACCTCTTTACAGATGGTTGTGAGCCACCATGTGGTTGCCGGGAATTGAACTCAGGACCTTTGGAAGAGCAGGCAATGCTCTTAACCACTGAGCCATCTCTCCAGCCCCCCGTATTTTTTTTTTAATAGTCCAGGTGTGTTATTTCTTTTTGTACATCAGGCCATGAATTCGTAGGGAATGGGCTCCAGCAGCTCAGGCTCCTTCCCGTTAGTCCTCGCGAAGTGTGCTTCTCTGGGTTCGCTTGAGCTGAACCCAGGTGCCCTTCTCTTTGTCTTCCTTTTCCTTCTGGTCGTTCTCCTTCACCCGCTTCAGTAAGCTGTCTCTGCTCTTCGAGTGCTTGATGTGTTCAATCCGCACATTAATTCTCTTGGCAAGAATCTTGCCCTTAACTGGCTTGTTTACAATGATGCCCACAGCATGCTGGGTGACATTGTAGAATCTTCCGGTTTTGCCGTGGTAACATTTATGGGGCATTCCTTTTTGAACAGTGCCCATTCCCTTGATGTCTATAATATTGCCCTTCTTGTAGATTCGTGGCCAAAGGAACAACTCCATGTTTCCTAAAGGGCCTAGAGAACATATAGCGAGTGCCCCTCCTCTTTCCCTTTGTGTTTGTCATTTTGGCGAGTTACTGAAAGATGGCTACCGCGGCCGAAAGGCCCAAAGCCCATATTTTACCATGCCTTATATCACAGCCATTAGCAGGGTTGAGGCATCAAGTGCTGCAGTCAGTCTGACTCCTGTGGTCCCCTAAGGTTTTTAGCTTCCCAGTTATGAATGACACCCTGGTCTCCAGTTCAGCTTGAGAGCTCTTTAAGAGCCAATGGATGAGAGAGTGGGAAGAGACTGCCTTTTTTTTTTTCTTTTTCCATTTCTTTCTTTCTTTCTTTTGCTGTTTTGTTTTGTTTTTCAAGAAAGGGTTTCTTTGTGTATCTTGGGCTGTCCTAAATCTCACTCTGTAAATCAGGCCATCTTTGAATTCACAGAGATCTGTGTGTGTGCTGTGATTAAAGGCATGCACACACCACAGCCCGGCTGAGACTGCAATTTCTTGTTAGCTCTGGGTAAGTGACAATGGCTCTGTGTTGTGAATCTCTGTGAATCCAGACTATGTTATGTCCTTCAATGACATGAGTCTGAAGCATCAAGCACCCATCCCTATACTCCCTGAGGTCTCTGAAGTCACGGTGCATCCTTAAAGGCTTAGAAAGCTTTTCCCTGGTTCACCTTTGTGTGTGTGTGTGTGTGTGTGTGTGTGTGTGTGTGTGTTTTGTTCTATCTAGGAGAAGCACCATAGCAGTTGCATAGTGACTGAGAAATTTGATTTTTAGGAAATGACTTTTCATATCTGTGAGTGGTCTCTCCATAGCCACTCATCTTTTCTTAAACTTGAGTATAGGAATGAATGAATGAATGATCCCTCCCTCCCTCCCTCCCTCCCTCTCTCTTCATGGGAATGAGTATCTGGTCTTGCATTGAGGGCTCCCCAGTTCTCAGCATCTCCAGCCCAACCTGTCACAAGCTGATCACACATTTGCAAACTTGGGATATATTCTGCTGAATTTTTGGGATAATGAATTTCATCAACTATGGGACTAACTTTGTTCTGACAGGACACTCACAATCTCTCCTCATCACACCCACATAGTGTAACAACTTTGTGGTTCCTCCATAATGTGCTTATTTCTGTCAGGGAACTGAAAGCCAGCCAGCTGGCCAGCCAGCCAGCCAGCCAGCCAGCCAGCCAACACTATCTACAAAGCTACAGAGAAACCCTGTCGTGAAAAACCAAAAATAAATAAATAAATAGGCATGGATTTTTTTTAAAAAATCAAACGCAAACTAAGTAGAAATAACTACTTTCAGTATGCCATTCAAGAATTAGGGAACCCTTTATCCCAGCACGTGGGAGACACAGGCAGAAGGACATCTGTGAGTTAAAATCCAGACTCATCTACCAAGTGAAATCACAAGACTCGTGCACTGTCTTATAGGTCCTAAACTCCCATGGTCCAGTTTCTAGGGTTGGGGGCCTCTCTATAAAGCCTGGAAATTCACAGAGGTCCACCTGCCTCTGTCTCTTTGATGATAGAATAAAAGATGTGCACCACAATAACCAGGGTCAGTTTCTTGTAGATTTAGTTTAATTTCAAATTTTGTTTGTATCTCTTGGTCTGCACCAAGTGTGTCCCTGTGGGGGTGGGGGGCAGGGAAGTTGTCCTATTTTAGAACATTTTATTTTACTTTTATTTGAGACAGTCTTTCTGGTTGTGTAGAACTTATTTTAATTTCAAATTTTTAAAGAATTTTTTTATGATTTATTTAACTTTATTTTATGTGCAGTCGTGTGAAACTGGATTTACAATCACTTATGAGCTGCTGCCTTGTGGGGGTTACATCTCAGGAGCACAAGAACCCAAATCTGTGCTGTACTCCCTGTCACCAAAAGAGGTCACTAGATCCCCACCATGTGGTTTCTGGACATTCCAGAAATTCCATCTCTCCAGTTCTCATTCTTTCATTGTTCCTCCTGCATGCCTGCGTCTAGTGAGAGAGTGGGCAACTTTCCTCCCTGCTTCTCTGTGTCTGTGTCTGTCACATCCTGGATAGCCAGAGTGCCCGCCACCTCTGCCTGAGATAGATGTGGCTGGCAGCCCTGGGGCTGGGGGAAAGGGAGAGAGTGGGTTCCCTGGAGAGCCTTGGGCAGAGGCTCTGTGGATTCCCTGCCGGAGGCCTCACTGCCTCTGAGGAGCCCATGGGGGAGGGGGAAAGGGAAGGTCAACCAGAGAGTCCTGCCTGGCTTTTGCTTTGCTTTGTTCTTGTTTTTGTTTGTTTGTTTATTTTATTTTCAGGTACAGCTGTGACCAGGTCTGGATCCAGGACAGACTCAAAAGCTAGAGAGAAATCCTGTCTCAGAAAACAAAAATAAATAAATACATAAATAAACACGTAAACAAATACATAAACTAATAAATGAATGGATAGATAGATAGATAGATAGATAGATAGATAGATAGATAGATAGCCAGACAGAGAGAGAGATGATAAAACACCTTCAAGATCAGGGAGACCAAGGCTGGCAGATCACTGTAAGTTTAAAGCTACCTTGTTCTGCAGATTGAGATTCAGGACAGGCAAAGTGACATAGAGAAACCCTGCTTTCAAAAAAAAGGTGGGGGCTGGAGAGATGGCTCTGTGGTTAAGAGTGCTGACTGCTCTTCCAGAGGACCCAGGTTCAATTCCTACCACCCACATGGCAGTCAACAGCTGTCTGTAACTCCAAGATCTGACACCCTCAGATAGACATACATGCAGGCAAAACACCAATGCCGACAAAATAAATTATTAGGAAAATAAATATATAAAAAAGGTTGTTTAGCCTTTAATCCCAGCATTAGGAGGCAGAGGCAGATGGCTCTCTGTGAGTCTGAGGCCAGTTTTGTCTACAAAGTGAGTCCCAGGGCATACGCATACAAGGGCACACAACGAAACCCTATGTTGAACAACCACAAATAAACAAACAAATAAAGAGATAATAACAATAAAAATATTTGAGAGTTCAAATAATTGACTTCATCCACAATAAAAGAATATAAAAATAAAAATATCAAACGCATTTGAACGCATCAGCACAGGAGACCGCTTCCTAAATAGAACCCCAGTAGCACAGACACTGAGAGAAACAATTAATAAGTGAGAGAGACCTCCTGAAACTGAAAAGCTTCTGTAAAGCAAAGAACACGGCCAACAAGACAAAATGACGGCCTTACAGAATGGAAAAAGATCTTCACTAACCCCACATCAGACAGAGGTCTGTCTGATCTCCAAAACATACAAAGAACACAAGACATTGGTCATCTCAAGAACAAATAATCTAATTCACAAAATGGAGTACAGACTTAAACAGAGAACTCTCAACCGAGGAATCTAAAATGGCTGAAAGACACTTAAGGAAATGTTCAACATGCTTAGTCATCAGAGAAATGCAAATCAAAACAAGTTTCTAGAAACAAGGAGACAGTTCATGATGTTTCTTTCTTCTTTTCTTCCTTCTTTTTTTTTTAATTTGGGATGGGGGCCTCTCTCCAAAACCTGGGAATTCACAGAGGTACACCTGTCTCTGTCTCTTGGATGATAGAATAAAAGATGTGCACCACAGTGACAATCCAACTAAGTTTTTAGTATCTCATTCTGTTAATTTCATGTACATTTAGTTTCATTTCAAATTTTGTTTGTATCTCTTGGTCTGCACCCAAGTGTGTCCTTGGTGGGGGGGGGGCAGAGAAGGTGCCCTATTTCAGAACATTTTACTTAACTTTTATTTGAGACAGTCTTTCCAGTTGTGTAGAACTTAGTTTCATTTCAAATTTTTAATGACCAGGAAGGATGAAAGCATTCAAAAGGACTGGTTCCATATCTGGCAGAGAGGCAGGTGGATCTCTGGGAGTTTGAGGCCAGCCTGGTCGACGAGAGCTAGTTCCAAAGACAGGCTCCAAAGCAACAGAGAAAACCCTGCCTTGAAAATCAAAACAAAAACACAAACAAAAATAAAAAACATAAATTAAATCTGTGTGTGTGTGTGTGTGTGAGTGTGTGTGTGTGTGTGTGTGTGTGTGAGAGAGAGAGAGAGAGAGAGAGAGAGAGAGAGAGAGAGAGAGAGAAATGATTAAACAGGAAATAAGAAAAAAACCAAAACCATAATGTCACCAAGATGACAGCCTGGTTTATATAGTGAGTTAAAGGTATTATACAGAGAAACCCTGTACCAAAAGAATAATAAAAGAAGAAAACAGAAAAAAAACAAGGAAGGAAGAAAAGAAGGACAAAAGGAAAGAAGGAAGAAAAACTGGTGTTTTCCTTTTTTTCTTTGTTTATCTCAGGTTATTTTTTTTTTTTTTTATTGCTGCCGCAGCAGCAGTATATTTTGGGCAGCTGCCTAGCTGGGTAATGGTGGCAGCACATTTCTTTATTCTCAGTTCTCAGCCCTCAGAGATCAGGAGAGGCAGAGGCAGGCAGATCGCTGTGAGTTTGAGGCTACCTTGTTCTGCAGGCAAAGCGACGACAGACACAGAGAAACTAAAAGTGTGTTTAGTACAGGCCTTTTATTCCGGCACTAGGAGGCAGAGGTAGAGGCAGGGGCAGCTAGATCTCTGTGAGTCTGAGGCCAGCCTTGTCTACAAAGTGAGTTCCAGGGCAAACAAGCATACAAAGGGAATCCCTATGTAGAAAAACCACAAATAAACAAATAATAATAATGATGATGATGATAATAATCTAAGAGCTCAATTAATTGACTTCACCCACAATTCAAAAATTAAAAAATAAAACAAAGAGTGTGTCTGACCGATCAGTGAAAGGACTATGTGGGCCAAGGGGCTGCCACAATTATGGATTGGTGAGAGGGAGGAAAGGAGGGAGGCAGCAAGGGCAGTTCCCAGTCACCTAAATGCCTTTCAAAGACATTTCACCATGGCAACCACTCGCTTGCTTTCTTGGGGTTTCTTTTCTTCAGTAGTTGTGTTTGTACAACCTACCCCACACCCCACTTCTCATACTAAATACAGAGTCTGAGAAAATTAAAGCAGCTGTGGAAAAATTCCCACTTGGATATCTTTTCCTGCCCAGTAAAACAAAAACGACTATAACAGGGCTGGAGAGATGGCTCAGAGGTTAAGAGCACTGACTGCTTTTCCAGAGGTCCTGAGTTCAATTCCCAGCAACCACATGGTGGCTTACAACCATCTATAATGAGACCTGGTGCCCCCTTCTGGCTTGCAGGCACACGTGGAAGGAATGCTATACACATAATATAATAAATAAATTTAAAAAAAAAAACGACTATAACAAAAATATCCATATCTAAAAAAAACAAAAAAAAATAAAAAAAATACATATCTAAGCAGACCAATCAAGTTGTAGCCTCACCTTTTATATTATTTATTTATTTATTTATTTATTTATTTATTTATTGGCTTTTCAAGACAAGTTTTCTCTGTAGCTTTGGTGCCTGTCCTGGAACTCCCAGAGATTTGCCTGCCTCTGCCTCCAGAGTGCTGGGATTAAAGGCGTGCGCCACCACTGCCTGCCTTAGACTCACCCTTTAATGGTTCAGCAAGGAGTTCTAGCTGTTAGGAAGGGCTGGTGACCTTGAACTTTACTAGTCTCTGAAATCTGCCTTCTCACTTTTACCAGGTGCCCTCAGGGACAGGAGTGGAGGCCAGGGCCTGTAGCTTTGGCTTGTACATTTACTTCAATTTTAATTTTTTTGTCTTGTTTTTCGAAACAGGGTTTCCCTGGGTAACAGTCCTAGCTGATCTGGAACTAGCTCTTGTAGACCAGGCTGGCTTCCAACTCCCAAGAAATTCACCTGCCTCTGCCCCCTGTGTGCTGGGAATAAAGGCATGTGCCACCACCACATTTATTTAAACCTCTCTCTCAGTGTGCCTGTGTATGTGGGGGAGACAGGGAAGGTGTCATGTTTCCAAACATTTTCATAACTGCACTTAGCACTGCACTCTTTTACATTTTATTTTACTTTTAGTTGAGACAGTGTTTCCAGTTGTGTAGTTTAATTTCAATTTCTTAAAGAATTTTTTTTTATGATTTATTTAACCATGCAGGTGCTGGGAATTGAACCCAATTTCTCAGGAAGAGCCAAGAAACTAGCTCTCCAGGCTCTTAATTTAAAAGTTTATTTATGTGTCTCTGGGTGTGCCTGTGCCTGTGTTTGTGTTTGGTGTGTGTGTGTGGGGGGGGTATATTTTGACCTCACCAGATGAAGGCATTCAAGAGCACTGGCTCCATATTTGGCAGAGGCAGGATCTCTGGGAGTTTTAGGCCAGCCTGGTCTACAAGAAAGGAGCTAGTTCCAAGAACAGTCTCCAAATCAGCAGAGAAACCCTGTCTCATAAAGCAAAACACAAAACCAAACAAGAAATAAATAAATAGAGAGAGAGAAGAAAGCGAGGGAGAGAGAGAGAGAGAGAGAGAGAGAGAGAGAGAGAGAGAAGAAATGTGGATTTACAGATAGGAAATAAAAATAAAAAGAGAACGTTACCAACAAGACAGCCTGGTCTATAAACTGAGTTCCAGGACAGCTAGGGCTGTTACACAGAGAAATCGTGCCTCAAAAAATACTAAAAGAAGACAAAAAAAAAAAAAGCAAGCAAGCAAGAAAATGCAGGGTTTTTTCCCCTTTTTTATCTTTGTTAATTCCAGGCCATTCATTTTAATTTTACTTTTTCTTTTAAGATTATATTTTCAGGGGCTGTAGAGATGGCTCAGAGGTTAAGAGCACTGACTGTTCTTCCAAAGGTCCTGAGTTCAATTCCTAGCAACAATATGGTGGCTCACAACCATCTGTAATGGGGTCTTCTGGCCTGCAGTCATGCATGGAAGGAGTGCTGTATACATAATAAATAATTAATTTAAAAAAAAAAGATTGTATTTGCAGCATAAGTGTTCAGAAAGAAGTAGTCCTGGGCCATGTAGTAAAATAGTTTGTCTGAAACATAAATAAAAAGACAGGTCCTGTCTCAAAAAACAAAAAAAAAAAAAAAAAAATTAAAATGTGAAATAAAACAAAGAAGGGGCTTTTTTTTTGTTTTGTTTTGTTTTCTATGAAACCTGAAAATGGCTGAATTCAACAATTATCCAACTTCAGCAAGAAGGTACTGTTTCCCAGCTTCAACCAGAAAACAGCAAATATGCACATCTAGGCCCTGTCAACAGAAGAGGGCACTAGATTTCCACCATGTGGTTTCTGGAAAGTCCAGAAATTCCATCTCTCCATTTCTGATTCTTTCAATCACTGCAGGCAGGCCTGCATTTAGTGAGAGAGTGGACACCACTCCTCGTTCCTTCCTGTTTCTCACGTGTTCATGTCTCACGTGTTCATGTCATAAACACGCGCACATGTGTTTATGGGGTGGCTTTTGAACTAACCAAGATGACTGGTTCCATATCTGGCAGAGAGGCAGTTGGATCTCTGGGAGTTTGAGGACAGCCTGGTCGACAAGAGCTAGTTCTAAGACAACAGAGAAACCATGCCTTGAAAATCAAAACCAAAACACAAACAAAAATAAATAAATAAATGAATAAATACATAAAATAAAACATGAATTAAATGAGAAAGAGAGAGGGAGAAGAAATGTCAATTTGTCAATTTTCAGACCAGAAATAAGAAAAAACAAAACCATAATGTCACCAAGATGACAGCCTGGTTTATATAGTGAGTTAAAGGTATTATACAGAGAAACCAAAAATAAAAAATAATAAAAGAATAAAACAGGAAGGAAGGAAGGAAGGAAGGAAGGAAAAATAGGTGCTTTCCTTTTTTTCTTTGTTTATCTCAGGTTATTTATTTTTATTTAAGTTTTTTCTAAAATTGCAGCAGCAGCAGTATATTTGGGCAGCTGACTACTATCATGGAAGCGTTCAGAAAGAAGTCCTGGGCCATGTAGTGAGATAGATTGTCTGGAGCATAAATAAAAAGCCAATTCCTGTCTCAAAAAAAAAAAAAATCAAGTTAAAATGTGAAATAATAAAATAAATAAGGGTGGTTTTTTTTTGTTTCTTGTTTTTTTTTTTGTTTGTTTTTTGTTTTTGTTTTTTTTTTTGCAATGAGTGAATTCAAGTCAACAACTTTCAGTTTCCCAACTCCAACAGGAAAGGCTGCAGATATCCATATCAAAGAGGTCCAGTGGAGCTGTAGCCACACCCTTTAATGCTTGTGTCCCAAGGACACAGAGTTTAGGAAAGAAATGATCTTGATCTTTTTTTCAGGAGATCTGAAAACTCAAAACAGCAACCAAACACACACCAAGTAGGAAGAAATGACAGAGAGGCAGGGGGAGTTCAAGGCCAGCCTCACCTACCAAGGACATTCCAGGACTGTTCCCTAGATAAACCCTGTCTCACAAAACCAACCAAACACACACACACACACACACACACACACACACACACACACACACAAAACCCAGAAGAATAAGGAAAGTGTTCCTGAAACACCACAAACCAGCTAGATTGCACTTAATAGCAATCAAAAGTGGGTGAAATATAAAATGGAGAGAAATTCTTTGATGAAATCCAACCCTCTTTCTTGGTCAAAGCTGTACAGCCAATAGAACTAGAGGGAGGGAACATGTGTCCATCTCTCAATGAAAAAAGAAAAAAGGCTAGAATCTCACTGTGAGCGTAAAAGATGAAAATCTTACAGCTGACACCATCCAGTCTCAAGTTAGAAAAACTTGAAACGATGCAACAGGAGACAGACAGTTTCCCAATGAACTCTTGCTATTCTCCAGGGGAAGTTTTGTTCCTGAGGGTTTTTTTTTTTTTTTTTTTATTTTTCGAGACAGGGTTTCTCTTTAGCTTTGGAGCCTGTCCTGGCACTAGCTCTTCTAGACCAGGCTGGCCTCGAACTCACAGAGATCCACCTGACTCTGCCTCCCAAGTGTTGGGATTAAAGGCATGCGCCACCACCGCCCGGCTCTGAGGGTTTTTGGAACAACTAAAATCCCTCTTATCTTTTTGTTTTGTTTTGTTTTCCATGCCCCCTCAGAGGACACCTGGATGTTTTTTAAGGATTTGGTTTTATTTTATTTAACTATTTTGTTCCTCAGACATAACTCTGAAAACACTAATACGTAATAGCCAGTTTCTATTCAGTTCAGTTCAGATTTTTACCAAAACCTCCTGTCTGGCATGTCTCTGTCTTTGTTGAATTCCTGTACTTACAGAAGCCAAGAGATAGCTGGCAGCCATCCATAGAAAATGCCCTCTCCCTTTGAACACGGCCCTCCTTTGGTCTGAGTTTCTCACACAGCTCTGATGATGCAGGAGGATGCCAAGGGCCCAGTTGGTGCCTCAGCCCGATGCCTGCATCTGTGCCTTGGCAGCAGCTATTCATGTCTTGCCACTCAGAGTCAAATTCCCTTAAGTTTAGTCTTCCCTAAGTGCTTGTTCACTTCAGAGGACTCAACCCTCATCTTCCGTGTCCTCCTGGCCTAATTTCTCATATTACTGATTTACTGAGTATGAATCAGTAATATGAGATGTTCCGGAGAGGGAGGAAGGGACATTCATGAAAAAAGTGAGTGTTCAACTAACTAACTCCCCATGGGTGAAGGAAGTAGTGAAAAGATTTTAATGAAGCAGAGAGAAATTTCTGGTTTTGGAAGGAGGAAATCCTGAATGGCTCCCTCTGTGTCGCAGGAGAGACTCCCGGAAAGGAAACCTCAGGTTCCGGTCAGTCGGTCGGTTGGTCAGTTCGGGGAGAAATATTAGCAAGGAGGTAAAGGCCGTGCCTCACGACATCAGCAGTCCCTTCTCTGGAAATTCTACGGTATCCCGGAGAGCTCTCGGAATTTTGTGATGTCACTCGTGTCCTAGAAATGCCAAGTGCCCTCAAGATACACTCTCTCGGTGCCTATAAGACTCAGTTCTAGACATGTTGTCTAGAGAATGGAGATCATGGAGAGGCCAGAGGGAGGAAGAAGAAAGCTGACCTCAGATCTCAGAGGAAAACACGGAGAAATAATTAGTGGTCCTGGGGAAGACGAAGTGAGTTCACCACTAGCAGGGTCTAGAGAGATTTCTGGATGTGATGGCTTTGAGACTTCCAGGGCTAGGGCTCAGGAACTGGGAGGTTTCTGGAATGAAATAGGTCTGTCTTGTTTCTCTGAGTTCCTAAAGGGCCAACCCACATCAAAGATTCACGATAGTTGATTTGACAAAGTCGGGAATTGACAAGGAGTGCGGAAGGAGTCAGTGAGATTTCAATACCAGCACTGCACATCACCCCCCCCCCCCCCGGTCCTTTTAGTTGTGTAGCAATAATAATAGAGAAAGGGGAGTAGCGCTCTGCCAAAGCCCGTATTTTTTTTTAAATATTTATTTATTTATTTATTAAGTATACAATATTCTGTCTGTGTGTATGTCTGCAGGCCAGAAGAGGGCACCAGACCTCTTTACAGATGGTTGTGAGCCACCATGTGGTTGCCGGGAATTGAACTCAGGACCTTTGGAAGAGCAGGCAATGCTCTTAACCACTGAGCCATCTCTCCAGCCCCCCGTATTTTTTTTTTTTAATAGTCCAGGTGTGTTATTTCTTTTTGTACATCAGGCCATGAATTCGTAGGGAATGGGCTCCAGCAGCTCAGGCTCCTTCCCGTTAGTCCTAGCGAAGTGTGCTTCTCTGGGTTCGCTTGAGCTGAACCCAGGTGCCCTTCTCTTTGTCTTCCTTTTCCTTCTGGTCGTTCTCCTTCACCCGCTTCAGAAAGCTGTCTCTGCTCTTCGAGTGCTTGATGTGTTCAATCCGCACATTAATTCTCTTGGCAAGAATCTTGCCCTTAACTGGCTTGTTTACAATGATGCCCACAGCATGCTGGGTGACATTGTAGACTCTTCCGGTTTTGCCGTGGTAACATTTATGGGGCATTCCTTTTTGAACAGTGCCCATTCCCTTGATGTCTATAATATCGCCCTTCTTGTAGATTCGTGGCCAAAGGAACAACTCCATGTTTCCTAAAGGGCCTAGAGAACATATAGCGAGTGCCCCTCCTCTTTCCCTTTGTGTTTGTCATTTTGGCGAGTTACTGAAAGATGGCTACCGCGGCCGAAAGGCCCAAAGCCCATATTTTACCATGCCTTATATCACAGCCATTAGCAGGGTTGAGGCATCAAGTGCTGCAGTCAGTCTGACTCCTGTGGTCCCCTAAGGTTTCTAGCTTCCCAGTTATGAATGACACCCTGGTCTCCAGTTCAGCTTGAGAGCTCTTTAAGAGCCAATGGATGAGAGAGTGGGAAGAGACTGCCTTTTTTTTTTTCTTTTTCCATTTCTTTCTTTCTTTCTTTTGCTGTTTTGTTTTGTTTTTCAAGAAAGGGTTTCTTTGTGTATCTTGGGCTGTCCTAAAACTCACTCTGTAAATCAGGCCATCTTTGAATTCACAGAGATCTGTGTGTGTGCTGTGATTAAAGGCATGCACACACCACAGCCCGGCTGAGACTGCAATTTCTTGTTAGCTCTGGGTAAGTGACAATGGCTCTGTGTTGTGAATCTCTGTGAATCCAGACTATGTTATGTCCTTCAATGACATGAGTCTGAAGCATCAAGCACCCATCCCTATACTCCCTGAGGTCTCTGAAGTCACGGTGCATCCTTAAAGGCTTAGAAAGCTTTTCCCTGGTTCACCTTTGTGTGTGTGTGTGTGTGTGTGTGTGTTTTGTTCTATCTAGGAGAAGCACCATAGCAGTTGCATAGTGACTGAGAAATTTGATTTTTAGGAAATGATTTTTCATATCTGTGAGTGGTCTCTCCATAGCCACTCATCTTTTCTTAAACTTGAGTATAGGAATGAATGAATGAATGATCCCTCCCTCCCTCCCTCCCTCCCTCTCTCTTCATGGGAACGAG
This sequence comes from Microtus oregoni, assembly GCF_018167655.1. Classification (NCBI taxonomy): domain Eukaryota; kingdom Metazoa; phylum Chordata; class Mammalia; order Rodentia; family Cricetidae; genus Microtus; species Microtus oregoni. The sequence goes on along the minus strand of NW_024543838.1, from coordinate 405,881 downwards.
TATCTGGTCTTGCATTGAGGGCTCCCCAGTTCTCAGCATCTCCAGCCCAACCTGTCACAAGCTGATCACACATTTGCAAACTTGGGATATATTCTGCTGAATTTTTGGGATAATGAATTTCATCAACTATGGGACTAACTTTGTTCTGACAGGACACTCACAATCTCTCCTCATCACACCCACATAGTGTAACAACTTTGTGGTTCCTCCATAATGTGCTTATTTCTGTCAGGGAACTGAAAGCCAGCCAGCTGGCCAGCCAGCCAGCCAGCCAGCCAGCCAACACTATCTACAAAGCTACAGAGAAACCCTGTCGTGAAAAACCAAAAATAAATAGGCATGGATTTTTTTTAAAAAATCAAACGCAAACTAAGTAGAAATAACTACTTTCAGTATGCCATTCAAGAATTAGGGAACCCTTTATCCCAGCACGTGGGAGACACAGGCAGAAGGACATCTGTGAGTTAAAATCCAGACTCATCTACCAAGTGAGATCACAAGACTCGTGCACTGTCTTATAGGTCCTAAACTCCCATGGTCCAGTTTCTAGGGTTGGGGGCCTCTCTATAAAGCCTGGAAATTCACAGAGGTCCACCTGCCTCTGTCTCTTTGATGATAGAATAAAAGATGTGCACCACAATAACCAGGGTCAGTTTCTTGTAGATTTAGTTTAATTTCAAATTTTGTTTGTATCTCTTGGTCTGCACCAAGTGTGTCCCTGTGGGGGTGGGGGGCAGGGAAGTTGTCCTATTTTAGAACATTTTATTTTATTTTTATTTGAGACAGTCTTTCTGGTTGTGTAGAACTTATTTTAATTTCAAATTTTTAAAGAATTTTTTTATGATTTATTTAACTTTATTTTATGTGCAGTCATGTGAAACTGGATTTACAATCACTTATGAGCTGCTGCCTTGTGGGGGTTACATCTCAGGAGCACAAGAACCCAAATCTGTGCTGTACTCCCTGTCACCAAAAGAGGTCACTAGATCCCCACCATGTGGTTTCTGGACATTCCAGAAATTCCATCTCTCCAGTTCTCATTCTTTCATTGTTCCTCCTGCATGCCTGCGTCTAGTGAGAGAGTGGGCAACTTTCCTCCCTGCTTCTCTGTGTCTGTGTCTGTCACATCCTGGATAGCCAGAGTGCCCGCCACCTCTGCCTGAGATAGATGTGGCTGGCAGCCCTGGGGCTGGGGGAAAGGGAGAGAGTGGGTTCCCTGGAGAGCCTTGGGCAGAGGCTCTGTGGATTCCCTGCCAGAGGCCTCACTGCCTCTGAGGAGCCCATGGGGGAGGGGGAAAGGGAAGGTCAACCAGAGAGTCCTGCCTGGCTTTTGCTTTGCTTTGTTCTTGTTTTTGTTTGTTTGTTTATTTTATTTTCAGGTACAGCTGTGACCAGGTCTGGATCCAGGACAGACTCAAAAGCTAGAGAGAAATCCTGTCTCAGAAAACAAAAATAAATAAATACATAAATAAACACATAAACAAATACATAAACTAATAAATGAATGGATAGATAGATAGATAGATAGATAGCCAGACAGAGAGAGAGATGATAAAACACCTTCAAGATCAGGGAGACCAAGGCTGGCAGATCACTGTAAGTTTAAAGCTACCTTGTTCTGCAGATTGAGATTCAGGACAGGCAAAGTGACATAGAGAAACCCTGTTTTCAAAAAAAAGGTGGGGGCTGGAGAGATGGCTCTGCGGTTAAGAGTGCTGACTGCTCTTCCAGAGGACCCAGGTTCAATTCCTACCACCCACATGGCAGTCAACAGCTGTCTGTAACTCCAAGATCTGACACCCTCAGATAGACATACATGCAGGCAAAACACCAATGCCGACAAAATAAATTATTAGGAAAATAAATATATAAAAAAGGTTGTTTAGCCTTTAATCCCAGCATTAGGAGGCAGAGGCAGATGGCTCTCTGTGAGTCTGAGGCCAGTTTTGTCTACAAAGTGAGTCCCAGGGCATACGCATACAAGGGCACACAACGAAACCCTATGTTGAACAACCACAAATAAACAAACAAATAAAGAGATAATAACAATAAAAATATTTGAGAGTTCAAATAATTGACTTCATCCACAATAAAAGAATATAAAAATAAAAATATCAAACGCATTTGAATGCATCAGCACAGGAGACCGCTTCCTAAATAGAACCCCAGTAGCACAGACACTGAGAGAAACAATTAATAAGTGAGAGAGACCTCCTGAAACTGAAAAGCTTCTGTAAAGCAAAGAACACGGCCAACAAGACAAAATGACGGCCTTACAGAATGGAAAAAGATCTTCACTAACCCCACATCAGACAGAGGTCTGTCTGATCTCCAAAACATACAAAGAACACAAGACATTGGTCATCTCAAGAACAAATAATCTAATTCACAAAATGGAGTACAGACTTAAACAGAGAACTCTCAACCGAGGAATCTAAAATGGAACTTAAGGAAATGTTCAACATGCTTAGTCATCAGAGAAATGCAAATCAAAACAAGTTTCTAGAAACAAGGAGACAGTTCATAATGTTTCTTTCTTCTTTTTTTTTAATTTGGGATGGGGGCCTCTCTCCAAAACCTGGGAATTCACAGAGGTACACCTGTCTCTGTCTCTTGGATGATAGAATAAAAGATGTGCACCACAGTGACAATCCAACTAAGTTTTTAGTATCTCATTCTGTTAATTTCATGTACATTTAGTTTCATTTCAAATTTTGTTTGTATCTCTTGGTCTGCACCCAAGTGTGCCCTTGGTGGGGGGGGGCAGGGAAGGTGCCCTATTTCAGAACATTTTACTTAACTTTTATTTGAGACAGTCTTTCCAGTTGTGTAGAACTTAGTTTCATTTCAAATTTTTAGAGACCAGGAAGGATGAAAGCATTCAAAAGGACTGGTTCCATATCTGGCAGAGAGGCAGGTGGATCTCTGGGAGTTTGAGGCCAGCCTGGTCGACAAGAGTTAGTTCCAAAGACAGGCTCCAAAGCAACAGAGAAAACCCTGCCTTGAAAACCAAAACAAAAACACAAACAAAAATAAAAAACATAAATTAAATCTCTGTGTGTGTGTGTGTGTGTGTGAGAGAGAGAGAGAGAGAGAGAGAGAGAGAGAGAGAGAGAGAGAAATGATTAAACAGGAAATAAGAAAAAACACAAAACCATAATGTCACCAAGATGACAGCCTGGTTTATATAGTGAGTTAAAGGTATTATACAGAGAAACCCTGTACCAAAAAAATAATAAAAGAAGAAAACAGAAAAAAAACAAGGAAGGAAGAAAAGAAGGAAAAAAGGAAAGAAGGAAGAAAAACTGGTGTTTTCCTTTTTTTCTTTGTTTATCTCAGGTTATTTTTTTTTTTTTTATTGCTGCCGCAGCAGCAGTATATTTTGGGCAGCTGCCTAGCTGGGTAATGGTGGCAGCACATTTCTTTATTCTCAGTTCTCAGCCCTCAGAGATCAGGAGAGGCAGAGGCAGGCAGATCGCTGTGAGTTTGAGGCTACCTTGTTCTGCAGGCAAAGCGACGACAGACACAGAGAAACTAAAAGTGTGTTTAGTACAGGCCTTTTATTCCGGCACTAGGAGGCAGAGGTAGAGGCAGGGGCAGCTAGATCTCTGTGAGTCTGAGGCCAGCCTTGTCTACAAAGTGAGTTCCAGGGCAAACAAGCATACAAAGGGAATCCCTATGTAGAAAAACCACAAATAAACAAATAATAATAATGATGATGATGATAATAATCTAAGAGCTCAATTAATTGACTTCACCCACAATTCAAAAATTAAAAAATAAAACAAAGAGTGTGTCTGACCGATCAGTGAAAGGACTATGTGGGTCAAGGGGCTGCCACAATTATGGATTGGTGAGAGGGAGGAAAGGAGGGAGGCAGCAAGGGCAGTTCCCAGTCACCTAAATGCCTTTCAAAGACATTTCACCATGGCAACCACTCGCTTGCTTTCTTGGGGTTTCTTTTCTTCAGTAGTTGTGTTTGTACAACCTACCCCACACCCCACTTCTCATACTAAATACAGAGTCTGAGAAAATTAAAGCAGCTGTGGAAAAATTCCCACTTGGATATCTTTTCCTGCCCAGTAAAACAAAAACGACTATAACAGGGCTGGAGAGATGGCTCAGAGGTTAAGAGCACTGACTGCTTTTCCACAGGTCCTGAGTTCAATTCACAGCAACCACATGGTGGCTTACAACCATCTATAATGAGACCTGGTGCCCCCTTCTGGCTTGCAGGCACACGTGGAAGGAATGCTATACACATAATATAATAAATAAATTTAAAAAAAAAAGACTATAACAAAAATATGCATTTCTAAAAAAAACAAAAAAATAAAAAAAATACATATCTAAGCAGACCAATCAAGTTGTAGCCTCACCCTTTATATTATTTATTTATTTATTTATTTATTTATTTATTTATTTATTGGCTTTTCAAGACAAGTTTTCTCTGTAGCTTTGGTGCCTGTCCTGGAACTCCCAGAGATTTGCCTGCCTCTGCCTCCAGAGTGCTGGGATTAAAGGCGTGCGCCACCACTGCCCGCCTTAGACTCACCCTTTAATGGTTCAGCAAGGAGTTCTAGCTGTTAGGAAGGGCTGGTGACCTTGAACTTTACTAGTCTCTGAAATCTGCCTTCTCACTTTTACCAGGTGCCCTCAGGGACAGGAGTGGAGGCCAGGGCCTGTAGCTTTGGCTTGTACATTTACTTCAATTTTAATTTTTTTGTCTTGTTTTTCGAAACAGGGTTTCCCTGGGTAACAGTCCTAGCTGATCTGGAACTAGCTCTTGTAGACCAGGCTGGCTTCCAACTCCCAAGAAATTCACCTGCCTCTGCCCCCTGTGTGCTGGGAATAAAGGCATGTGCCACCACCACATTTATTTAAACCTCTCTCTCGGTGTGCCTGTGTATGTGGGGGAGACAGGGAAGGTGTCATATTTCCAAACATTTTCATAACTGCACTTAGCACTGCACTCTTTTACATTTTATTTTACTTTTAGTTGAGACAGTGTTTCCAGTTGTGTAGTTTAATTTCAATTTCTTAAAGAATTTTTTTTTATGATTTATTTAACCATGCAGGTGCTGGGAATTGAACCCAATTTCTCAGGAAGAGCCAAGAAACTAGCTCTCCAGGCTCTTAATTTAAAAGTTTATTTATGTGTCTCTGGGTGTGCCTGTGCCTGTGTTTGTGTTTGGTGTGTGTGTGGGGGGGGGTATATTTTGACCTCACCAGATGAAGGCATTCAAGAGCACTGGCTCCATATTTGGGAGAGGCAGGATCTCTGGGAGTTTTAGGCCAGCCTGGTCTACAAGAAAGGAGCTAGTTCCAAGAACAGTCTCCAAATCAGCAGAGAAACCCTGTCTCATAAAGCAAAACACAAAACCAAACAAGAAATAAATAAATTGAGAGAGAGAGAGAAAGCGAGAGAGAGAGAGAGAGAGAGAGAGAGAGAGAGAGAGAGAGAGAGAAGAAATGTGGATTTACAGATAGGAAATAAAAATAAAAAGAGAACGTTACCAACAAGACAGCCTGGTCTATAAACTGAGTTCCAGGACAGCTAGGGCTGTTACACAGAGAAATCGTGCCTCAAAAAATACTAAAAGAAGAGAAAAAAAAAAAAGCAAGCAAGCAAGAAAATGCAGGGTTTTTTCCCCTTTTTTATGTTTGTTAATTCCAGGCCATTCATTTTAATTTTACTTTTTCTTTTAAGATTATATTTTCAGGGGCTGTAGAGATAGCTCAGAGGTTAAGAGCACTGACTGTTCTTCCAAAGGTCCTGAGTTCAATTCCTAGCAACAATATGGTGGCTCACAACCATCTGTAATGGGGTCTTCTGGCCTGCAGTCATGCATGGAAGGAGTGCTGTATACATAATAAATAATTAATTTAAAAAAAAAAGATTGTATTTGCAGCATAAGTGTTCAGAAAGAAGAAGTCCTGGGCCATGTAGTAAAATAGTTTGTCTGAAACACAAATAAAAAGACAGGTCCTGTCTCAAAAAACAAAAAACAAAAAAAAAAAAAAAAAAAATTAAAATGTGAAATAAAACAAAGAAGGGGCTTTTTTTTTGTTTTGTTTTGTTTTCTATGAAACCTGAAAATGGCTGAATTCAACAATTATCCAACTTCAGCAAGAAGGTACTGTTTCCCAGCTTCAACCAGAAAACAGCAAATATGCACATCTAGGCCCTGTCAACAGAAGAGGGCACTAGATTTCCACCATGTGGTTTCTGGAAAGTCCAGAAATTCCATCTCTCCATTTCTGATTCTTTCAATCACTGCAGGCAGGCCTGCATTTAGTGAGAGAGTGGACACCACTCCTCGTTCCTTCCTGTTTCTCACGTGTTCATGTCTCACGTGTTCATGTCATAAACACGCGCACATGTGTTTATGGGGTAGCTTTTGAACTAACCAAGATGACTGGTTCCATATCTGGCAGAGAGGCAGTTGGATCTCTGGGAGTTTGAGGACAGCCTGGTCGACAAGAGCTAGTTCTAAGACAACAGAGAAACCATGCCTTGAAAATCAAAACCAAAACACAAACAAAAATAAATAAATAAATAAATGAATAAATACATAAAATAAAACATGAATTAAATGAGAAAGAGAGAGGGAGAAGAAATGTCAATTTGTCAATTTTCAGACCAGAAATAAGAAAAAACAAAACCATAATGTCACCAAGATGACAGCCTGGTTTATATAGTGAGTTAAAGGTATTATACAGAGAAACCAAAAATAAAAAATAATAAAAGAATAAAACAGGAAGGAAGGAAGGAAGGAAGGAAGGAAGGAAGGAAGGAAAAATAGGTGCTTTCCTTTTTTTCTTTGTTTATCTCAGGTTATTTATTTTTTTTTTTTTTTTTTTTTTTTTTTTTTTGGTTTTTCGAGACAGGGTTTCTCTGTGGTTTTGGAGTCAGGTTATTTATTTTTATTTAATTTTTTTCTAAAATTGCAGCAGCAGCAGTATATTTGGGCAGCTGACTACTATCATGGAAGCGTTCAGAAAGAAGTCCTGGGCCATGTAGTGAGATAGATTGTCTGGAGCATAAATAAAAAGCCAATTCCTGTCTCAAAAAAAGAAAAAAAAATCAAGTTAAAATGTGAAATAATAAAATAAATAAGGGTGGTTTTTTTTTTGTTTCTTGTTTTTTTTTTGTTTGTTTTTTGTTTTTTTTTTTGTTTTGCAATGAGTGAATTCAAGTCAACAACTTTCAGTTTCCCAACTCCAACAGGAAAGGCTGCAGATATCCATATCAAAGAGGTCCAGTGGAGCTGTAGCCACACCCTTTAATGCTTGTGTCCCAAGGACACAGAGTTTAGGAAAGAAATGATCTTGATCTTTTTTTCAGGAGATCTGAAAACTCAAAACAGCAACCAAACACACACCAAGTAGGAAGAAATGACAGAGAGGCAGGGGGAGTTCAAGGCCAGCCTCACCTACCAAGGACATTCCAGGACTGTTCCCTAGATAAACCCTGTCTCACAAAACCAACCAAACACACACACACACACACAAAACCCAGAAGAATAAGGAAAGTGTTCCTGAAACACCACAAACCAGCTAGATTGCACTTAATAGCAATCAAAAGTGGGTGAAATATAAAATGGAGAGAAATTCTTTGATGAAATCCAACCCTCTTTCTTGGTCAAAGCTGTACAGCCAATAGAACTAGAGGGAGGGAACATGTGTCCATCTCTCAATGAAAAAAGAAAAAGGCTAGAATCTCACTGTGAGCGTAAAAGATGAAAATCTTACAGCTGACACCATCCAGTCTCAAGTTAGAAAAACTTGAAACGATGCAACAGGAGACAGACAGTTTCCCAATGAACTCTTGCTATTCTCCAGGGGAAGTTTTGTTCCTGAGGGTTTTTTTTTTTTTTTTTTTTTTTTTTTCGAGACAGGGTTTCTCTGTAGCTTTGGAGCCTGTCCTGGCACTAGCTCTTCTAGACCAGGCTGGCCTCGAACTCACAGAGATCCACCTGCCTCTGCCTCCCAAGTGTTGGGATTAAAGGCATGCGCCACCACTGCCCGGCTCTGAGGGTTTTTGGAACAACTAAAATCCCTCTTATCTTTTTGTTTTGTTTTTTTTTTCCATGCCCCCTCAGAGGACACCTGGATGTTTTTTAAGGATTTGGTTTTATTTTATTTAAGTATTTTGTTCCTCAGACATAACTCTGAAAACACTAATACGTAATAGCCAGTTTCTATTCAGTTCAGTTCAGATTTTTACCAAAACCTCCTGTCTGGCATGTCTCTGTCTTTGTTGAGTTCCTGTACTTACAGAAGCCAAGAGATAGCTGGCAGCCATCCATAGAAAATGCCCTCTCCCTTTGAACACGGCCCTCCTTTGGTCTGAGTTTCTCACACAGCTCTGATGATGCAGGAGGATGCCAAGGGCCCAGTTGGTGCCTCAGCCCGATGCCTGCATCTGTGCCTTGGCAGCAGCTATTCATGTCTTGCCACTCAGAGTCAAATTCCCTTAAGTTTAGTCTTCCCTAAGTGCTTGTTCACTTCAGAGGACTCACCCTCATCTTCCGTGTCCTCCTGGCCTAATTTCTCATATTACTGATTTACTGAGTATGAATCAGTAATATGAGATGTTCCAGAGAGGGAGGAAGGGACATTCATGAAAAAAGTGAGTGTTCAACTAACTAACTCCCCATGGGTGAAGGAAGTAGTGAAAAGATTTTAATGAAGCAGAGAGAAATTTCTGGTTTTGGAAGGAGGAAATCCTGAATGGCTCCCTCTGTGTCGCAGGAGAGACTCCTGGAAAGGAAACCTCAGGTTCCGGTCAGTCGGTCGGTTGGTCAGTTCGGGGAGAAATATTAGCAAGGAGGTAAAGGCCGTGCCTCACGACATCAGCAGTCCCTTCTCTGGAAATTCTACGGTATCCCGGAGAGCTCTCGGAATTTTGTGATGTCACTCGTGTCCTAGAAATGCCAAGTGCCCTCAAGATACACTCTCTCGGTGCCTATAAGACTCAGTTCTAGACATGTTGTCTAGAGAATGGAGATCATGGAGAGGCCAGAGGGAGGAAGAAAAAGCTGACCTCAGATCTCAGAGGAAAACACGGAGAAATAATTAGTGGTCCTGGGGAAGACGAAGTGAGTTCACCACTAGCAGGGTCTAGAGAGATTTCTGGATGTGATGGCTTTGAGACTTCCAGGGCTAGGGCTCAGGAACTGGGAGGTTTCTGGAATGAAATAGGTCTGTCTTGTTTCTCTGAGTTCCTAAAGGGCCAACCCACATCAAAGATTCACGATAGTTGATTTGACAAAGTCGGGAATTGACAAGGAGTGCGGAAGGAGTCAGTGAGATTTCAATACCAGCACTGCACATCACCCCCCCCCCCCCCCCCCCCGGTCCTTTTCGTTGTGTAGCAATAATAATAGAGAAAGGGGAGTAGCGCTCTGCCTAAGCCCGTATTTTTTTTAAATATTTATTTATTTATTTATTAAGTATACAATATTCTGTCTGTGTGTATGTCTGCAGGCCAGAAGAGGGCACCAGACCTCTTTACAGATGGTTGTGAGCCACCATGTGGTTGCCGGGAATTGAACTCAGGACCTTTGGAAGAGCAGGCAATGCTCTTAACCACTGAGCCATCTCTCCAGCCCCCCGTATTTTTTTTTTTAATAGTCCAGGTGTGTTATTTCTTTTTGTACATCAGGCCATGAATTCGTAGGGAATGGGCTCCAGCAGCTCAGGCTCCTTCCCGTTAGTCCTCGCGAAGTGTGCTTCTCTGGGTTCGCTTGAGCTGAACCCAGGTGCCCTTCTCTTTGTCTTCCTTTTCCTTCTGGTCGTTCTCCTTCACCCGCTTCAGAAAGCTGTCTCTGCTCTTCGAGTGCTTGATGTGTTCAATCCGCACATTAATTCTCTTGGCAAGAATCTTGCCCTTAACTGGCTTGTTTACAATGATGCCCACAGCATGCTGGGTGACATTGTAGACTCTTCCGGTTTTGCCATGGTAACATTTATGGGGCATTCCTTTTTGAACAGTGCCCATTCCCTTGATGTCTATAATATCGCCCTTCTTGTAGATTCGTGGCCAAAGGAACAACTCCATGTTTCCTAAAGGGCCTAGAGAACATATAGTGAGTGCCCCTCCTCTTTCCCTTTGTGTTTGTCATTTTGGCGAGTTACTGAAAGATGGCTACCATGGCCGAAAGGCCCAAAGCCCATATTTTACCATGCCTTATATCACAGCCATTAGCAGGGATGAGGCATCAAGTGCTGCAGTCAGTCTGACTCCTGTGGTCCCCTAAGGTTTCTAGCTTCCCAGTTATGAATGACACCCTGGTCTCCAGTTCAGCTTGAGAGCTCTTTAAGAGCCAATGGATGAGAGAATGGGAAGAGACTGCCTTTTTTTTTTCTTTTTCCATTTCTTTCTTTCTTTCTTTTGCTGTTTTGTTTTGTTTTTCAAGAAAGGGTTTCTTTGTGTATCTTGGGCTGTCCTAAAACTCACTCTGTAAATCAGGCCATCTTTGAATTCACAGAGATCTGTGTGTGTGCTATGATTAAAGGCATGCACACACCACAGCCCGGCTGAGACTGCAATTTCTTGTTAGCTCTGGGTAAGTGACAATGGCTCTGTGTTGTGAATCTCTGTGAATCCAGACTATGTTATGTCCTTCAATGACATGAGTCTGAAGCATCAAGCACCCATCCCTATACTCCCTGAGGTCTCTGAAGTCACGGTGCATCCTTAAAGGCTTAGAAAGCTTTTCCCTGGTTCACCTTTGTGTGTGTGTGTGTGTGTGTGTGTGTGTGTGTGTGTGTTTTGTTCTATCTAGGAGAAGCACCATAGCAGTTGCATAGTGACTGAGAAATTTGATTTTTAGGAAATGATTTTTCATATCTGTGAGTGGTCTCTCCATAGCCACTCATCTTTTCTTAAACTTGAGTATAGGAATGAATGAATGAATGATCCCTCCCTCCCTCCCTCCCTCCCTCCCTCTCTCTTCATGGGAATGAGTATCTGGTCTTGCATTGAGGGCTCCCCAGTTCTCAGCATCTCCAGCCCAACCTGTCACAAGCTGATCACACATTTGCAAACTTGGGATATATTCTGCTGAATTTTTGGGATAATGAATTTCATCAACTATGGGACTAACTTTGTTCTGACAGGACACTCACAATCTCTCCTCATCACACCCACATAGTGTAACAACTTTGTGGTTCCTCCATAATGTGCTTATTTCTGTCAGGGAACTGAAAGCCAGCCAGCTGGCCAGCCAGCCAGCCAGCCAGCCAGCCAACACTATCTACAAAGCTACAGAGAAACCCTGTCGTGAAAAACCAAAAATAAATAAATAAATAGGCATGGATTTTTTTTAAAAAATCAAACGCAAACTAAGTAGAAATAACTACTTTCAGTATGCCATTCAAGAATTAGGGAACCCTTTATCCCAGCACGTGGGAGACACAGGCAGAAGGACATCTGTGAGTTAAAATCCAGACTCATCTACCAAGTGAGATCACAAGACTCGTGCACTGTCTTATAGGTCCTAAACTCCCATGGTCCAGTTTCTAGGGTTGGGGGCCTCTCTATAAAGCCTGGAAATTCACAGAGGTCCACCTGCCTCTGTCTCTTTGATGATAGAATAAAAGATGTGCACCACAATAACCAGGGTCAGTTTCTTGTAGATTTAGTTTAATTTCAAATTTTGTTTGTATCTCTTGGTCTGCACCAAGTGTGTCCCTGTGGGGGTGGGGGGCAGGGAAGTTGTCCTATTTTAGAACCTCTTATTTTACTTTTATTTGAGACAGTCTTTCTGGTTGTGTAGAACTTATTTTAATTTCAAATTTTTAAAGAATTTTTTTATGATTTATTTAACTTTATTTTATGTGCAGTCATGTGAAACTGGATTTACAATCACTTATGAGCTGCTGCCTTGTGGGGGTTACATCTCAGGAGCACAAGAACCCAAATCTGTGCTGTACTCCCTGTCACCAAAAGAGATCACTAGATCCCCACCATGTGGTTTCTGGACATTCCAGAAATTCCATCTCTCCAGTTCTCATTCTTTCATTGTTCCTCCTGCATGCCTGCGTTTAGTGAGAGAGTGGGCAACTTTCCTCCCTGCTTCTCTGTGTCTGTGTCTGTCACATCCTGGATAGCCAGAGTGCCCGCCACCTCTGCCTGAGATAGATGTGGCTGGCAGCCCTGGGGCTGGGGGAAAGGGAGAGAGTGGGCTCCCTGGAGAGCCTTGGGCAGAGGCTCTGTGGATTCCCTGCCAGAGGCCTCACTGCCTCTGAGGAGCCCATGGGGGAGGGGGAAAGGGAAGGTCAACCAGAGAGTCCTGCCTGGCTTTTGCTTTGCTTTGTTTTGGTTTTTGTTTGTTTGTTTATTTTATTTTCAGGTACAGCTGTGACCAGGTCTGGATCCAGGACAGACTCAAAAGCTAGAGAGAAATCCTGTCTCAGAAAACAAAAATAAATAAATACATAAATAAACACATAAACAAATACATAAACTAATAAATGAATGGATAGATAGATAGATAGATAGATAGATAGATAGATAGATAGATAGCCAGACAGAGAGAGAGATGATAAAACACCTTCAAGATCAGGGAGACCAAGGCTGGCAGATCACTGTAAGTTTAAAGCTACCTTGTTCTGCAGATTGAGATTCAGGACAGGCAAAGTGACATAGAGAAACCCTGTTTTCAAAAAAAAAGGTGGGGGCTGGAGAGATGGCTCTGCGGTTAAGAGTGCTGACTGCTCTTCCAGAGGACCCAGGTTCAATTCCTACCACCCACATGGCAGTCAACAGCTGTCTGTAACTCCAAGATCTGACACCCTCAGATAGACATACATGCAGGCAAAACACCAATGCCGACAAAATAAATTATTAGGAAAATAAATATATAAAAAAGGTTGTTTAGCCTTTAATCCCAGCATTAGGAGGCAGAGGCAGATGGCTCTCTGTGAGTCTGAGGCCAGTTTTGTCTACAAAGTGAGTCCCAGGGCATATGCATACAAGGGCACACAACGAAACCCTATGTTGAACAACCACAAATAAACAAACAAATAAAGAGATAATAACAATAAAAATATTTGAGAGTTCAAATAATTGACTTCATCCACAATAAAAGAATATAAAAATAAAAATATCAAACGCATTTGAATGCATCAGCACAGGAGACCGCTTCCTAAATAGAACCCCAGTAGCACAGACACTGAGAGAAACAATTAATAAGTGAGAGAGACCTCCTGAAACTGAAAAGCTTCTGTAAAGCAAAGAACACGGCCAACAAGACAAAATGACGGCCTTACAGAATGGAAAAAGATCTTCACTAACCCCACATCAGACAGAGGTCTGTCTGATCTCCAAAACATACAAAGAACACAAGACATTGGTCATCTCAAGAACAAATAATCTAATTCACAAAATGGAGTACAGACTTAAACAGAGAACTCTCAACCAAGGAATCTAAAATGGCTGAAAGACACTTAAGGAAATGTTCAACATGCTTAGTCATCAGAGAAATGCAAATCAAAACAAGTTTCTAGAAACAAGGAGACAGTTCATAATGTTTCTTTCTTCTTTTCTTCCTTCTTTTTTTTTTAATTTGGGATGGGGGCCTCTCTCCAAAACCTGGGAATTCACAGAGGTACACCTGTCTCTGTCTCTTGGATGATAGAATAAATGATGTGCACCACAGTGACAATCCAACTAAGTTTTTAGTATCTCATTCTGTTAATTTCATGTACATTTAGTTTCATTTCAAATTTTGTTTGTATCTCTTGGTCTGCACCCAAGTGTGTCCTTGGTGGGGGGGGGGCAGGGAAGGTGCCCTATTTCAGAACATTTTACTTAACTTTTATTTGAGACAGTCTTTCCAGTTGTGTAGAACTTAGTTTCATTTCAAATTTTTAATGACCAGGAAGGATGAAAGCATTCAAAAGGACTGGTTCCATATCTGGCAGAGAGGCAGGTGGATCTCTGGGAGTTTGAGGCCAGCCTGGTCGACGAGAGCTAGTTCCAAAGACAGGCTCCAAAGCAACAGAGAAAACCCTGCCTTGAAAATCAAAACAAAAACACAAACAAAAATAAAAAACATAAATTAAATCTGTGTGTGTGTGTGTGTGTGTGTGTGTGAGTGTGTGTGTGTGTGTGAGAGAGAGAGAGAGAAGAGGGAGAGAGAGAGAGAGAGAAATGATTAAACAGGAAATAAGAAAAAACACAAAACCATAATGTCACCAAGATGACAGCCTGGTTTATATAGTGAGTTAAAGGTATTATACAGAGAAACCCTGTACCAAAAAAATAATAAAAGAAGAAAACAGAAAAAAAACAAGGAAGGAAGAAAAGAAGGAAAAAAGGAAAAAAAGAAAAACTGGTGTTTTCCTTTTTTTCTTTGTTTATCTCAGGTTATTATTTTTTTTTTTTTTTATTGCTGCCGCAGCAGCAGTATATTTTGGGCAGCTGCCTAGCTGGGTAATGGTGGCAGCACATTTCTTTATTCTCAGTTCTCAGCCCTCAGAGATCAGGAGAGGCAGAGGCAGGCAGATCGCTGTGAGTTTGAGGCTACCTTATTCTGCAGGCAAAGCGACGACAGACACAGAGAAACTAAAAGTGTGTTTAGTACAGGCCTTTTATTCCGGCACTAGGAGGCAGAGGTAGAGGCAGGGGCAGCTAGATCTCTGTGAGTCTGAGGCCAGCCTTGTCTACAAAGTGAGTTCCAGGGCAAACAAGCATACAAAGGGAATCCCTATGTAGAAAAACCACAAATAAACAAATAATAATAATGATGATGATGATAATAATCTAAGAGCTCAATTAATTGACTTCACCCACAATTCAAAAATTAAAAAATAAAACAAAGAGTGTGTCTGACCGATCAGTGAAAGGACTATGTGGGCCAAGGGGCTGCCACAATTATGGATTGGTGAGAGGGAGGAAAGGAGGGAGGCAGCAAGGGCAGTTCCCAGTCACCTAAATGCCTTTCAAAGACATTTCACCATGGCAACCACTCGCTTGCTTTCTTGGGGTTTCTTTTCTTCAGTAGTTGTGTTTGTACAACCTACCCCACACCCCACTTCTCATCCTAAATACAGAGTCTGAGAAAATTAAAGCAGCTGTGGAAAAATTCCCACTTGGATATCTTTTCCTGCCCAGTAAAACAAAAACGACTATAACAGGGCTGGAGAGATGGCTCAGAGGTTAAGAGCACTGACTGCTTTTCCACAGGTCCTGAGTTCAATTCCCAGCAACCACATGGTGGCTTACAACCATCTATAATGAGACCTGGTGCCCCCTTCTGGCTTGCAGGCACACGTGGAAGGAATGCTATACACATAATATAATAAATAAATTTAAAAAAAAGAAACGACTATAACAAAAATATGCATATCTAAAAAAAAAAAAATAAAAAAAATACATATCTAAGCAGACCAATCAAGTTGTAGCCTCACCCTTTATATTATTTATTTATTTATTTATTTATTTATTTATTTATTTATTGGCTTTTCAAGACAAGTTTTCTCTGTAGCTTTGGTGCCTGTCCTGGAACTCCCAGAGATTTGCCTGCCTCTGCCTCCAGAGTGCTGGGATTAAAGGCGTGCGCCACCACTGCCCGCCTTAGACTCACCCTTTAATGGTTCAGCAAGGAGTTCTAGCTGTTAGGAAGGGCTGGTGACCTTGAACTTTACTAGTCTCTGAAATCTGCCTTCTCACTTTTACCAGGTGCCCTCAGGGACAGGAGTGGAGGCCAGGGCCTGTAGCTTTGGCTTGTACATTTACTTCAATTTTAATTTTTTTGTCTTGTTTTTCGAAACAGGGTTTCCCTGGGTAACAGTCCTAGCTGATCTGGAACTAGCTCTTGTAGACCAGGCTGGCTTCCAACTCCCAAGAAATTCACCTGCCTCTGCCC